>NC_086450.1:120181722-120481722 GCF_028390025.1 Pseudophryne corroboree
CTAGCTTTTTTTAGCATTAGCTTTTTTTTTATTATTTAACATTTTAGTTTTATCGAGTTCCGAACACTTTCTTGCATGAGACTTCACTATTTTCAGTCTGTGTAATTTTGCATTTTAAGATCTTCTTTTCACACCTTTAAGGTAAAAAAAATTTTTTAAATCTTATTTAATTGGCATCTGTAGAAAGCTATTTAAAGCGCTGTTAAAAGTGTATGTAATGTATACAATATATACAAATTCAAAATGATAACCTTAAACACCTAAAAAGTGTGTCATTGAACTTATGCTTCAATGGAAGTTTTAATGCAACATGAAATATAGATGTAGATACAGACTATAAATTCATGATAGTTGCATGTGACATCTTTTTGGAAAACAGGTCTGATCTTTTCACGTAGATAATTTTTGTAGAGTAGTGCAAATTTATGTGACGAAGACACAAAGCTTATAAAAGAAAACTATATGTAAAGTATAAGTTGCTTTAATATATAATAAAAAACTATATTTTAAAGCATTCACAATAATCTGTGTGATAGTGGTTACCAGTCTAAGGGGAACATTTACTAAGCTGTGATAAGAACGGAGTAGTGAGCCAGTAGAGAAATTTCCCCTTCAACCAATCAGCAGCTCTGTATAATTTTATAGTATGCAAATTATAGATGTTACTTCAGTTCTGATTGGTTGCCATGGGCAACTTCTCCACTGGCTCACTTCTCCGCTCTTATCACTGCTTAGTAAATGTACCCCTTAACATCTTAAAGTACACGTGCAAGCTACCCAGTGCAGATGGTCATTCATTTTGTGAGCTAAAAGAATTCACACTAGGAACCAATAGTTCAGGCTTTTAATTATCAATCTGATTAATATCCATGTTGCTCTGGTACCAAAGTTTTTATAGTTTGATAAGGCACCATCTGTTCAATCTACAAACTGGCTGCCTCTACTTTGTATTGAACACATGTTCTATTTCATGCTTATTTAATAACATGAACAAGTACTGTAGAAGACTTTAAAATGCTGTAACATATAGCAACCAATAATTTGCTGCTATCAGTATTGAATGTTACATGCATTTTTAGTGCAGACTAGGGATACATTTTTTTTATACCCCCTGCTTCCTGTTGTTCCTTCCAACTTATGTTACTGTGCACAAATGTGCTGTAACCAACAGCAGCCAGTCAAATACTTGTCAACAGTTTCAAAAGCGTACTGTACCTGAAAAATAGAATCTGATTGGTTGATACATGTGGACAAATTTCCATAAATGTCCTGCAGTAACTTTTATCACACTAATATCTAGTTATTTGTGAATCTTATACATTTTTTTTACACAAAGGAGCAACTTATACTTTATGTACTGCCTTCAAACAATAAATTTGAACAGTGAAGTCAACTAGACCAGTGGTTCTCAAAATCGGTCCTCAGGACCCCACAGAGTTCATGTTTTCCAGCTCACCTTGCAGGTGCACAGGTGTATTCATTACTTATTGACGCATTTTTAAATATCCACGGGTGGAGCTAATTATTTCCCTTGCAATTCTGGGAAGAGACCTGGAAAACGTGAAGTGTTTGGGGTCCTGAGGACCAAGTCTGAGAACCTGTAAACTAGACCATTCCTTCCATTACTGTATGGAAGAGCAGAACCGACACCCCTTCCCCCCAAAACAAACAAAACAACACAACAAGTGAATGCTAAGCTGCCATTTTTGTTTGGTGCTTCACCATCTGTGAAGCACAGAAAAGGCCACTAAATTGTCCATGTCTCTTCAACTCATTTCACTGTTTTTCACCAGCTTCAGGCTGTGCATTGTGTTAATTGCTTTGTCTCCGTATTAGTGTATGTACCAGTTTCTGCATGCAAATAGTTCATCACTGTATACAGTACTTTCATTTTTTTTTTCCTCTAATATTGGTGTGCTTTCGAAAAAAATGCAATTGTGTGGTTTTGATCCTAGGCCTGAAGACCATCGTGGGAGCTCTGATTCAGTCGGTGAAGAAGCTTTCAGACGTGATGATTCTCACGGTGTTTTGTCTGAGTGTGTTTGCACTAATAGGACTGCAGCTGTTCATGGGTCACTTAAGAAATAAGTGTTTACTTTGGCCCCCTCTGTACAGTAACCATGGATTGAATACCACTTCCTACTTTAATGATACAATGGACGCTAACAGCACATTTTTCAACAATACCGTCCTTGATTTTGACTGGCAGGAGTACGTTGAAGATCCAAGTAAGAAAATATAATGTTCCCTGATGTTTGCTATACAGTATTATAATGTACTGTATTGTGAGCAGTAATATCTACATTTATAAGTGGAGAATAGTACTGCCACTACTCATCCACTGTCATTTTTAAAATGGTGACTGGCATAATTATAATTACAGATAGACCTGTGTGTATTATAAAGAATAATCTATATCAGAATAGAAAATATGGTGGAAATTCCCTTACTACCCTTGAAATCAGTTAGAGATATTGGGTACTGATAAATGTATTCTGCAGTCAGTATGAAGACATGATCTATTTGAATGGCCATATTAGTACCCCACCAATCAGGTTCTGCCATTCCTTTGACAAATTATTGTATAAAATACACAGATAGAAAAGAAATTGTAAATGGCCAATCCCATATCTTTGTGTATCAGTTGCAGTGTAAACTTAAAAATAAAATAAATAAAAAAAGTCTTCAGTTTAAAAATGAATATAGAATATTTACTAGAAAATTTACTATTTACTGTAATTAATAGTGATATTACAAATCCTGTTAGCACATGAAAGCCGCATGTAGGCTGAGTGGTTTTATGCAGCTCACAAATACCTAAGGCAACATCCATATTCATTCCCCACTCAGGTGTATGCATTCCTTATAATACATATATTTTCCTAATAATCACTAATGTGCTTAATTCAGAACTCATCAATTATAAGGGTTTACATCAATATTACATATTGTTGAGTTCTGTACTATAAAGTGTAATAATTTAATCTTCTTATCCTACTATGCATTTATCTATCCTTACAGCTCACTTTTACAGGTTGCAAGGTCATAGGGACTTTTTGCTCTGCGGTAATTCTTCAGATTCAGGGTAAGGATTTTTCCCAACTGTTTTTCTCAGAGTGCCCAATATTTATTATTATTACTAGTAACATCCTAATCTCCTTCCATCCATTGCTCCACCCCTCATTCCCCTGCTCTGACTGATGCTCATCCCATCATGCCCTCTGCTCCGTCGCTTCCACCAGCCCCAACCCACTCCATCCCGCCCCCCTGCTCCAGCTCGGTTATGTCTGCCAAACCTGTCCCACAGTATTTTGCTGCCTTAAATCTGTGCAGTCAGTTATGTATGTGCATATAAACAATAATAACATTATATAGTATCAATCTTGTATCACGGCCCGCAAGGCACAAAATACATAAAAGTTGTTGCAGTGTTATAATTATTGTTGTGCCTGAAATATTTTAATGTCATTTTAAAATGTTGGTAAATATGTAGGCACTTCTTTTAAGACTACTTGCTGTACTAGCTGCATAGACTAGAGACAGCCATTTCTGAAAGTGCAGCTTATATATTGTATTTACTAACAACATTTCCATTTACATCCTGCAAAAACTACAACTCCCAATCTGTATTCACCCTGATGCATAATCAGCTGTGTATTTAAAAGTATGTGTGCATTTCCATTTACATCCTGCAAACAACTACTGTACAACTCCCAATCTGTATTCATTTCAACCTGATGTATAATTATCTGTGTATTTAAAAGTATGTGTGCAATATTATTACTTGATTGTAATTGGTACCAGTACTGGATAAAGACCTCATGGGGCCCAAGGCAAGATAACGGTTTGGGGCTCACCTTCTTCAAACACTATGAATCACTATACAGTATTTTCCCTAATACCCTAACCCAAACCCCTAAACTAACCCTAGACGCGGTTGCTGCAAACCAGACCAAACTGTAGGTTCAGTTTTGTGGTGTTGAATGGAATTGGTCCTCCGTCTATCCACAGCAATTCTGATTGCAATTACTGTACCAACCATACAGTAAGGGGGCAGAGGCACACCTGCAGGGAGGGGGCATAGGCAGACATGGTTAAAGGGGGAAGAAGCACAGAGGGGGAGGGGGCAGAGGTACAGGTGGGAAGGGGTCAGTGACACAGATGGGGGAGGGGCAGAGGTATAGATGGCCAGGGGGCACAGGCATATATGGGGAGGGGGCATTGGGAGAGACTGAAGGGGAAAGGGAGACAGTAAGAGAGACTGCAGGGATAAGAGAGCAGTGAAAGAGACTGCAGGGGAAAAGGGTAAAGTAGAAGAGACTGTAGGGTAAAGGGAGATAGTGGGAGAGACTGCAGGAAAGAGAGTACCTCTGTGGTGTATACTGCAGATACAGAGCCAGACTTCTGTGTGTGCAGTGCCAACAGAAGCAAGAAGGAGTTGTGGGTGGGACTACTGCAGAGCTGAGGAAGGAAAGCTGATTCAGTGGGGGGACCTGATGGAGGAACCTGTCTGTGAGAATGGTTTCTCAGGGCAGGGTTCTTCACATAATCAGGCCCAGCAGGTACTAATCATTCCAGTCACTGCTTCACAGAAGCAGTCTGTAGTCCAGATCATTGGAGCCACTGGGCCCCCTCCATCTGCCCGGGCAGCATGCAGGTTTACCACTTATACACCCCTGATAGCCGCATACAGCTCTTTTTTTATTGAGATGTGGCACCCACTCCCTGACACTGGATGTGCGTCTCACATCCCATTACTGTCATTGACACCCTGCCTCCTCTGACAGGTACGCCGCTGTTCAGAGGAGGCTTGGCTGCGCTAGCACTGCCCCCGGGGCCGGCCTGCCCGTTACACCCAGTACGCTGGCATGTAGAGCGCCAGCCAGTAGAGGGCACTGCTCCACAGCTGCAGTAGGGGTTCCTGTCTTGCCGCTGTCCGCCAACAGCCTTCTGATGATGCCAATGAGTGAGCTCATGTATCTCCCGGTGATGCCGCCGCCTCTGGTCACGCAAAACTCACCGCCCGGGATGGGTGTCAAGACTCTGGGCTGTGAGTGGCACTGCATACCCAGCTCCTCCTGAGTGACTCTGGGAGTGTTCTGAGGCTGTAGTCTGCTGCATGTGTGGGGAGGGGAGAGATAGAGAGGTAGTATGCGGTGTGAGGCTGAGAAGCACAGAGTGAATGGTAAGCAAGCTGAGAGACATGGGGGGGGAATTCAAATGTTTGAAAAGTCAGTTGGGTGTCTGTTTTTTCTGTCTGTTAGATAGGAAAAACAGATACCCAACTGATTTTTCAAACAATTAAATATCCCCCCATAGAGTGAAGGAGGCAGGCTGATAGGCAAAGAGTGAAGGGTGGAAGGCTGAGAGGCACAGAGTGAAAGGGAGCAGGTTGAGAGGCACAGAGTGAAGGAGGAGCAGACTGAGAGATACAGAGTGAAGCGGGCAGACTGAAAGCACAGAGTGAAGGGTGGAAGGCTGAGAAGCACAGAGTGAAGGGGAAGCAGGCTGAGAGACATACAGTAGAGTGAAGGGGGCAGGCTGATAGGCAAACAGTGAAGAGTGGAAGGCTGAGAGGCACAGAGTGAAGTGAAGCAGGCTGAGAGACACAGAGTGAAGAATGGGAGGCTGAGAAGCACAGAGTGAAGGGGGAGGCTGTGATCGACGTAGTGAAGGGGAATGCTGACAGACACAGAGGTGGGATGCTAAGAGGCACAGAGTGAAGGGGGCAGGTTGAAAGACACAGAGGTGGGATGCTGAGAGGCACAGAGTGAAGGGTGGGAGTCTGAGTTTTTTATGCGCCCTTGGGGTACACATGATACTGGTTTTTGACTTAACTACGTATGTTTTTGGTCTCTTTTCCTCTGACTGGTTGGCCACCCCTATAATTGATAGTGCACCAGTGGCCCTAGCGCACCCTGCCCCCTTCGGGCCCTAGGTGCACACCTAGGTTGCTTTGTGGAAAATCAGAAATATTAGGAGACTCAAACAATGAGGACAAAGAGGTATATCTTGTCAGATGAAAGGAGGCTAAGAAGGTGATCAGACATGCAAAGGCATAAGCCGAAGAGAGAATTGCCCAGTCAGTAGGTAAAGGGGGTAAAACTTTTTTTAATTTTATAATTGAAAGGATACAATGAAACAGGGATAAAAAGGATTAAGACGGAGAATAAGAGTCTGGTCGAGGTAGACAAGGCAGCAGCAGATCATCTAAAAAAATATTTATGCTCAGTATTCACTACAGAAGAAGAGGGGGGAGGGGCCACAGTTAAGTTGCAAGAACATTCCTAAAAATGAGGTAGATAAAAATACATTTACAGAGGAGAAGTTCCTAATAGGACTCTCAAAACTGGAAGTGGAGAAATAAATGGGGCCAGATGGTATACATCCAAGGATACTAAAAGAACTTAAATGGGTTCTGGTAACACCATTAACAGAATTATACAACCAGTCGCTAGATACAGGAGAAATTCCAGTGGACTTGAAATCACAAATGTGTACCAAATGTGGTGAACCTTACATCAGTAGTAGAGAAAATAATGGGAAAACTATTTAAAAAAAAAAGAGTTGTTAAATATCTTAAACCCAGCAATTTACAGGATCTCAAACAGCATGGATTTTCTTGGTGACTAAAGTAATAGATTAAGAAGGGTAGCATAGATGTAGCCTATCTAGACTTTAGGCTTTTGACATGGTCCCGCATCACAGACTGCTAAATAAACTGGAAATCTTGTATTGAATGAATACGATCTTGGTTGCAGGATAGGAAACAGAGGGTTGTAGTAAATGGAGGGCACCAGGGATCTGTACCTGGGCCAGTCCCTTGTTTTTTTTTTATATATTTAATTGTAAGATTGCAAGTTACAATAAATGAGAACAGATAATTGGCAGAATGGAACAATAAACCAATAAAATAATACAAGAAGGTTATACAATATCACAATTCAAGAGCAATACAGAGAATACACTACAGCGAATATAATGTGTTAAAACAGGTGGCATATAAAGTCAACAAATGCAAAACATATTGTCGCACGGGACGGGCGAATTAAAGGGGGGGGGGGGTTACTGGTAGGTACTATTTTCATATTATACCAGGCTATCAGACGAACTGCTGATCTGAACGTTTCCTTAACTTGGGGCGGTTTAGTATAAATACAGTATATGGAAACCATATTAAAAAAAATATTTATCTGCCCCTTTGTTAATAGACATTTCCAGCTAGTCCATATGGAACAAATAGGACACTCTAGGTTGTAAAACGGTCAAGGTTAACATAGCAGATGAAGGGCCTAATTCAGACTTGATTGCTGTTGTGCGATTTCACACAGCGGCCAATTATCGGTTGACTGCGCACGTGTACAGATCGTAATGTGCAGGCGCGACGCCTAACAGCAAAAAAGTTCTGCTTTTTTTTTATCGCTAAGCGAACGCAGGCTGATTGAAAGGAAGTGGGTGTTTCATGTGGTAACTGCCCATTTTCTGGGAGTGTCAGGAAAAATGCAGGCATGCTCAAGTGGTTTATGGGAGGGTGTGTGACGTCAGCTACTGACCCGATCAGCCTGTTTTTTTGCACTACTACCTGGGCACATACTGCACAGACTGGAAAACACATTCGATGGTGAGTGAGTTGCGAACGGATTTGCAGATGTCCGCTGTATGGCAAAGTTTTCGCATGGTGTATGCATACATTCGCACACTTTTACGGGGCGGGTTTTCACTCTCTATGGGTGGTGGCTATCTGATCGCAGACCTCTGCAAAAATGCAGAGGAGCAATCAGGTCTGAAATAGGCCCAAAATCCATTGGGTAGTATGATTTTTTGGCAGCATCCAAAATTTTCGCCAGTAATTGGCTTGTACCCTAGGAAAGGCGAGGTAAGCTAGATGAAATTATATCCCACAAGCCCCATTCAGGAGTTATCACAAAAGTTATCCCTAGTGTGGTACAAATATAAGTATGAACTAATGACCAAAATTGCTGTATCTCCTCGCAGGACCACATACAATGCATCAAATCCGCCTCTGTCTGTTTACACCTCATACAATCGGAGCTGTGGAGACACCAATGAGAAATCTTAATTAAGGGGTAAAATAAGCGTGGTACAACAATTTATAGTGCATCGCAGCATATAATGCTTAAATTAATTGCTTGTTTAGTTTGACAAAAGACAAGAATAGTGGTCATGGGTATCGTAGGAAACGTAGTCATCTCCATATCTAAACATAACACATGCCGTATATGAGCATAAAAAGTAGAGGTAGAAAACACCATAGTAGAGCAGTGAGACAGCACATCATGATTCAACCTACAACCCTCAGTCATAGCAAGAAGTTGGGATATCAGAGTGGTGACATAACTAATTATTTGAAAATAAACAAATAAGGTGATCTGAAGTTGAGTGTACTTTTCCTGTAAAGTGTCATGAGAATAGTCATATTAGACCAGTCTAATAATTGATAAATATATGAAAGCCCATGGGGATGTTGTTATGTAGCCTAAAGGGAGAAATAAGGTGATGACCTTCATTTGAGATTGAGCATAACGCCAATCTAAGCATGTATTATGTATAAAGAAATGATGTATTAAATTAGGCAGAAAGGAGTAGGGGCACATATGTAATAGACCAACCAATGGAATATCAGTGCTAAAGGTTTGTTCCAAGGCTGTATCAGCAAAGCTATGTGTGCCTTTGATCCAGTCAACTTTATAATGATAATCATTGGATCATAGACAATGTAAATTCACTCCTCCAAAATTAGGGGGTTGGTTTAGTTTATATAAAGATATTCTGGGTTTTTGTCTGCCCAGATAAATCTGCGGGCAGCCTTGTTCAAATTGTTTTAATCAGAGTCCAGTGGAAGCAAAAGGAGCACCTGAGACCGGTATAGAATCCTAGGAAAGGATATCATTTGAATTAACTGACACCTACCAAGATATGAAAGGGGAAGTGGTTTCCATTTTTAAAAGCCAAGAAGTGTGCACTGTATGTGGGCAGGAAAATTGGCAGCATAAAAGCCAGCAGGGTATGGCGTAATATAAAGACCCAAGTATTTTAAAGTAGTAGTGGCCCATTGAAAAGTAAAAAAGTGTTCCATTCTGGTTTCCATCTTGGTATAATTTATTAGGAAGCCCGTGACAATGTGAAAGTCCCGCAGAATGTCTAGCAATTTGGGAATCACAGAATGCGGATTTGGGAAGCACTGACTATAAACTTTGGGCAATTATGCCAGTGAAAATGTTAAAATCCTGGTTTAGCTGAGATATTGGACGATACAGTTGAGTCAACGTAGAGTCCACCAGGTTTTAATGAAGGTATAATACAGGTTTGGTTAAAATCTTGTGGTACGCCCTCACCCTTTAGAATAAAATGAAAAAGATAGATTAGGTGCGGCCGTATGTGGAGCCAACATTTTATAGTATTCAGCACTAAGGACATCCGGGCCTAGAGAGTTGACATTGGATAAAGATTTAATAGCTGAAGAAATCTCTGGTTCAGAAATGGGAGCTGTCAGGGATTCGCTGGCCTCCACATAAAGAGTAGGTTAGTTAGCCACTCTAAGGAAATGCATGCTAAGAGCAGGATCATCAGTCTGGGCAGAGTATAGGTTGGTATAATATTGCAAAAACATATCTGCAATATCCTCATTCTTGTGGAGCGGTACTGAAGTACCCATAATAGACAAAATTTGGGAAGACGGCCTCTGACTCCAGACAGTATTTGCTAAAAGTTTGCCTGCTTGTTCCCCCAATGAAAATAGCAATGTTTCTGGTAGTCTAAATAATATTAGGCCCTCTCAGTACATAATGGGGGTCATTCCGAATTGATCGCTCGCTAGCTATTTTTGCAGCCGTGCAAATGCATAGTCGCCACCCACTGGGGAGTGTATTTTAGCTTTGCAAGTGTGCGAACGCCTGTGCAGCCGAGCACTACAAAAATAGTTTGTGCAGTTTCTGAGTAGGTCTGAACTTACTCAGCCACTGCGATCACTTCAGCCTGTCCAGTACCGGAATTGATGTCAGACACCCGGCCTGCAAACGTTTGGACACGCCTGTATTTTTCCAACCACTCCCTGAAAACGGTCAGTTGACACCCATAAATGCCTTCTTCATGTCAATCTTTTTGCAATCGGCTGTGTGAATGTATTCTTTGTTAAATCCATCGCCTAGCAACGATCCGCTTTGTACCCATACAACGCGCCTGCGCATTTCAGTGCATACGCATGCGCAGTAGTGACCTGATCGCTGCGCTGTGAAAAACGGCAGCGTGTGATCAGGTCGGAGTGACCCCTATGTTTTGTACGGCTGTTTTAGTCAGATAAAGCTGCCGAGCCATGTCGGCATCAGATTGCAGTATGTCGGCATAGGACTTTGAAAAGCCTTTATTTAAAGCTAGGAAGTGTTGATTAAGCTGGCAATGTTTGTGGGATATGTAAGCTAAAATGTGGCCTCTGAGCATCGGCTTGGTCGCTGCCCCAAATAAAGCTATATCATCAAGGTAAGTAATGTTGTCATCAACATAATCATGAAACTGTTGTTCTAGGTGTAACTTAAAATGCGGGCAATGAGCAAGTAAGCTGGGAAGCTCCAGTTAAAGGAGGAAGACTTGGGGGTTGTCAAAAGTAAGGAAAACCATGTGGGGGCATGGTTAGAAATGATTAAGTTTTCAATATGGGCAGTCTGGAGTTTGAGACTAGCCAAAAAAAAAAACTTATACTGTGTTCAGTTCTGGAGGTCATATCCAGTATTTATATAAAGGCTATAAATACATTAGAGACTGTATAAAGAAGGGCAATTACAATGGTGCATGGCCTACATCGCAAAACTTACCAATAAAATATATAGTGTGGAGCAGAGAAGAGAAAGAGGGGACATGCTAGAAACTTTCAAATATACCAAGGGTTTTAAAAAGGTACTGGAGGGAAACATTCTTCAAAGGAAGAGAAGTACAGTATTAGAACACAGGGATTTGCACTGATGGAGGGAGGTAGGTTCAGAGTAAAGTTGAGGAAAAATGACTTCACAGAAAGAGTAGTGAACAAGTGGAATGTACTCCCGTCAGAGGTTGTAGAAGCTAAGACAGTAGACCAATTTAAACACACTTGATATAGGCATATGAATAGCCTTAGAGAAAAAGAAATAGATATACACCCTCCAGCGCTAAGGAGAATACCACATTCACAATATATATTCAGAAAAACGCCGTACAAAAACACTTGTCACCAATGTGGATAATGACACAATTAATAGTACTTAACGTTTAGGGAAGTGGTCAACATAAGAGCAGATTTTTCTTAATCCGTAGGTTTCCACAGTTTACCATGTGAAAAGAAAAGACATATAATAGTGCAGATTGTTTGAAAAGGATTGCAGATTTTATTAAAAGGATCCACTTACAAACGCAAATTATGGATTGAGCCTGATAAAATTCCCAAACTGACGAAATACAGCATCAAACAGGTGCATCAATTCCAGGGTTATAATAGATCTTTCATGCAGACTCCATGATGAAATGTACGGTACCATAAAAAAGAAATATAAATAGTGCAAGTATGTAGAAACAATTCAAAGTTTTAATACACATATGCACTTACAAACACTTGACAGAAATACAGCATAACAGGTTCCCCACTGGCAAAACAGCATAGGTAAGTTCCTGATGTCCGAGGAATTCTCCAGCACTCACTTCCGGAATGTGAGTGCCGTATCAAACCCAAGATCTTTAAGCCACGCAGGGTATCCCTCCTAAAGCCACGCTAGACGCGTTTCAGACCGAAGTCCTTCCTCAGTAGCATGGCTTATACTCTCCTAAGGCGTCCTTTTGTCAAGAGGAAGCAGGTGCTTCCAATTCCAGCTGATCCGCGTCGTCCTCACATCCGGCATGCACGTCACGACCGGAACCGGAAGTGACATCGCGGTTTGCGTTCCATACAGACAGGAAGTCCTCCGCATGCGTTCCACGTGTCGAGCATGTGCATTAAAACCAGAACCGGAAGTGATGTTACATTTTGCATTCCACTCGATCAGAGGTGGTTCACATGCGTTCCACAATCCATTTTCATGATGAGAGTCACTAACAGAAGTCCATATACATGTTCCACATCGTAAAACCGGAGCTAAATAATCACATAACGCAAGCATCAATAAAAACAAAAAATATATATATATAAAAAATATAAAAAATATATTTAAAAAGAATAACTTTAAAATACATAAGAATAAAATACATAAGAATAAAACGAAGGACAGATTTCATCAGGAATTCAAGGGGATGAATCGCTGGGGCAATTAATTAAAATAAACATATATATCTATGTGTATAGAGGAAATTGCATAATAAAATTATATGTGAACTAATTAAGTTAAAAAGCATTTAAGCTCAAAGTCCACATTCAGACCCTTAGGTGCAAGGGTTCCTAAATAGTGTATCCACCGCATCTCGGCTTGTGATAGTCGTTTATCTATATCACGGCTTCTGGATCTAGGTAATATTAATTGGATGCCCCAAAAATTCTTTATAAAATGTTTTATAAAGAATTTTTGGGGCATCCAATTAATATTACCTAGATCCAGAAACCGTGATATAGATAAACGACTATCACAAGCCGAGATGCGGTGGATACACTATTTAGGAACCCTTGCACCTAAGGGTCTGAATGTGGACTTTGAGCTTAAATGCTTTTTAACTTAATTAGTTCACATATAATTTTATTATGCAATTTCCTCTATACACATAGATATATATGTTTATTTTAATTAATTGCCCCAGCGATTCATCCCCTTGAATTCCTGATGAAATCTGTCCTTCGTTTTATTCTTATGTATTTTATTCTTATGTATTTTAAAGTTATTCTTTTTAAATATATTTTTTATATTTTTTATATATATATATTTTTTGTTTTTATTGATGCTTGCGTTATGTGATTATTTAGCTCCGGTTTTACGATGTGGAACATGTATATGGACTTCTGTTAGTGACTCTCATCATGAAAATGGATTGTGGAACGCATGTGAACCACCTCTGATCGAGTGGAATGCAAAATGTAACATCACTTCCGGTTCCGGTTGTAATGCACATGCTCGACACGTGGAACGCATGCGGATGACTTCCTGTCTGTATGGAACGCAAACCGCGATGTCACTTCCGGTTCCGGTCGTGACGTGCATGCCGGATGTGAGGACGACGCGGATCAGCTGGAATTGGAAGCACCTGCTTCCTCTTGATAAAAGGACGCCTTAGGAGAGTATAAGCCATGCTACTGAGGAAGGACTTCGGTCTGAAACGCGTCTAGCGTGGCTTTAGGAGGGATACCCTGCGTGGCTTAAAGATCTTGGGTTTGATACGGCACTCACATTCCGGAAGTGAGTGCTGGAGAATTCCTCGGACATCAGGAACTTACCTATGCTGTTTTGCCAGTGGGGAACCCGTTATGCTGTATTTCTGTCAAGTGTTTGTAAGTGCATATGTGTATTAAAACTTTGAATTGTTTCTACATACTTGCACTATTTATATTTCTTTTTTATGGTACCGTACATTTCATCATGGAGTCTGCATGAAAGATCTATTATAACCCTGGAATTGATGCACCTGTTTGATGCTGTATTTCGCCAGTTTGGGAATTTTATCAGGCTCAATCCATAATTTGCGTTTGTAAGTGGATCCTTTTAATAAAATCTGCAATCCTTTTCAAACAATCTGCACTATTATATATCTTTTCTTTTCACATGGTAAACTGTGGAAACCCACGGATTAAGAAAAATCTGCTCTTATGTTGACCACTTCCCTAAACGTTAAGTACTATTAATTGTGTCATTATCCACATTGGTGACAAGTGTTTTTGTACGGCGTTTTTCTGAATATATATTGTGAATGTGGTATTCTCCTTAGCGCTGGAGGGTGTATATCTATTTCTTTTTCTCTATTCACTGTTTCTGAGTAACCTGGATGCGCTACTCTGATATACATAACTAGCTGCAATATTGGGGTTTTTTTTTGCGCACTAAAAACTGGTAACATTTTGTATACCTTATATGAATAGCCTTACAAAGAACTAAGGAACAAATAGGGTTGAAGTTGCCAACCGGTTATGTGCTTAATATTTGTAATTTTTGTTGGTATATTATTGCCATTGTTTGCAGTAATATTTTTATTGAAACAGGTCACTGCTGTGTTTTAATACTAAAGGGGTTGATAACCTTTTTGTTGACAATTGATTTATGAACAGCAGAATTCATTCAGCTTGTGAACAAGAAGGTAGAAAGGTCATGTCACTCTGACATCACTTTAGAGGGGGCCATGGGGGCATACTTAGCATTTCCAAAGTGCTTGGTCCTCCCAACGCCCAGTAGGTATGCATTGCACTTGTTAGCAGGACTTATCTTTCAATTGTCGTTGAATCAGATCAGAAGTCCTGATTGCACTAAACAGGTGGACAGTTCTCTAGTATTGGTAGTTTGCAATTCACAAGCCTCCTGACTCTGTCTGTTTTAATGTGTTTTCAACCATTACATATTTAGAAGGTACTGTTTTCAAGTCAACACAAGTAAAACTTAGACAATGGCAATCTTTTCAAAAGAATTATATCCAATATTAAAGTTTACATTAAACTTACATCCTGTCACTGCAGCAGAATGACGGTGCTGTTTGCAGCTATAAAAACACAAAAAAAAAATGTGTGAAGTGCTCATTTTCAAACAAATATGAGTAATATCCCTTTCAGACCACCAGCCTGTAACCTGGGTTATTGCACATGAGCGCATAACCCGGGATGCTGTGCAGTCTGAAAGGGCCCAGGGGAAAATACGGCTTTAACCTGGGTCGCTGTGCTGTGTGAACGGGTTGCTAGGTCATTGCAGCCCATTTCCCGTTCACCCTGTATGGACGGGCGGCGCTTGGAGATCATCTGACGTCACCACTGATGTCACTAATCCGGCAATATGCCGAGCTGAGGAAGCCAGTGTGAAAAGGGCCAGTCGCACACGAGAAGCACCAGTGTACGGCTCCTGGGTGCGTCCCGCCATTTGCGGTCTGAAAGGGGTGTAAATGATTTACGAGAATGTCTTTCACTTTTGGTGGAACTGTCCTCTGTTTTGGTGACAGTTTATTATACAAAAAACAGTTCTATAAAATGTACCATTTACCACCTACTGTACACACAGTAAGATGTGTGACAATTACCTGACCTCTTAACCGATACAAGCTAAGACCAATTAGTAATTCAGATAAAGGTTGAACTTGTACTATATTGATATCTCAACAAATTTGATTCCTTAATATGCCCAATTTAGCCTGTATACATTATGACTTAAGTCATTCCATTACATGAGAATAAATGTACTGGTAAACAGACTCTGCATAGGAGAAATAGATTACATGACATGTTTAGTGGGTTTTTAAAAATAAGTTTAAACACAAAGTGTTTCTTTATCTCTGACTTTATTATTTAGTTATTTCACTAATATATTAAACTCACGCAGAGACAAAGCAATTTTAAAATGATATTATTAAAATTTTAAGAAAAACTTTTTAGTAGGAGTTTAATAAAATACATTTTAATAAAAAAACTAAATACAAACTATGCACCAGATTATTACAGTTTCTTTTTTTGTTTTTTATCTCATTGCTTCAATTCTATTAAGAAATTACATCTTATTCATTTTGGTAATGCTGAGATACATTATTTCTTGCTGTAGACTTACATGTTTATTATTTCTTGTTGTTATATTTAGCCAATGCCCAGAAGGATATATGTGTGTAAAAACTGGAAGAAACCCCAATTATGGTTACACAAGTTTTGATACATTCAGCTGGGCGTTCTTATCCTTATTTCGGCTAATGACCCAAGACTACTGGGAAAATTTATACCAACTGGTGGGTATATTAGTGTTCTGATTTTCTGTGCATCAGTACCAGTTTGTACAATATAACATACGCAAAGACAATTATAATTTTACCTATCATAACTAGCACTGTGAAAGTTTGGTTATGTTGGCCAACTAGCCGTTTTAGACTGATCTATAAAATATATCTTAAACCAAATAGTAAGTAGGAACATTGAGCTTGAAATTAGGATCTCTGGCCCTCATTCCGAGTTGTTCGCTCGCTAGCTGCTTTTAGCAGCATTGCACACGCTAAGCCGCCGTCCTCTGGGAGTGTATCTTAGCTTAGCAGAATTGCGAACGAAAGATTTGCAGAATTGCGAATAGAAATTTCTTAGCAGTTTCTGAGTAGCTCCAGACTTACTCAGCCATTGCGATCAGTTCAGTCAGTTTCGTTCCTGGTTTGACGTCACAAACACACCCAGCGTTCGCCCAGACACTCCCCCATTTCTTCAGATACTCCTGCGTTTTTCCCAGAAACGCCAGCGTTTTTTCGCACACGCCCAGAAAACGGCCAGTTTCCGCCCAGAAACACCCACTTCCTGTCAATCACAGTACGATAACCAGAACGATGAAAAATCCTCGTTATGCCGTGAGTAAAATACCTAACTTTTGTGTAAAATAACTAAGCGCATGCGCTCTGCGAACCTTGCGCATGTGCAGTAAGCGACTAATCGCAATATAACGAAAATCGGCAACGTGCGAACAACTCGGCATGACCAGCTCTGTACAACTGTGTGCTATAAAGTAGAAGCAGCTATGTTGTGGGATGAAACAATACTAGTATACTCTAGTAACGCAACCTATCAATTCATTTGGAACTGGTTGGAGGAGCTGTATCAAGGAGACAGATAAAGTTGATAGAGATAAACTAACATTCAGCATCAACTTGTCATGTTACATACTGGGATTGAAAAATGATAGTTAGGAGCTGATTAGTACTTTACATCTGTCCACTTTATCTCTCTCCAAGCTTCCAAGCTGCGATACAGTACGTCTCCCCCATCATATCTCTGAAGAAAGTGTCATAAAATAATTCATGTCTCAGTGATATAAGAAGTTAATAGTCAATAGATAGACTGTATTTGCTTATTTGTCACAGTTCCCAGCATGGCTGCCAGTAGTGTGAAATGGCAACAGGTTTGTGTTACCTACTCCCAGTGGAGGCAGCCATGTTGTGGGTTGAACTAATTTCCATGACAGTGCACCCTACTTCACAAGGAACTGACTGATAGAGCCCACAGAACGGCTGTGTCTAGTCTAATGAGTAACTCCCTGGGGGAGCTGTACTAGGCCTTGGAGAGTGCTAATGTGGAGCAAGATAAAGTGCCAGCCAATCAGCTCTTAACTGCCATGTGACAGGAAGTGTTTGAGAAATGAATGTTAGGAGCTGATTGGTAGGTAATTAATCTCTTTCCACATTACTCTCCAAGGCTTAGTACATCCAGGAGTGTAGAGAGCCACTCTGGGCATAGCCTAAATAGGGAACATGGCCTAAATAGGTGTCTATGCACCCTGAAAAAAATAATTTACTAATCTAGTAATTGTGGGACCATGCACTTCACAGGGGGCACCATTTATTCAAGGGAGGGCAGATAGGATGTGGGGTTGGGCACCCGCTTCCTACCTTGATTACTCAGGTAGCTGGTCCCTCTTTCTTAGCTAGTTCCATCTTCCCAGTGACATTTGGGAAGATGGCGCATGTGCACTAGAGAGCAAAGTCTTTGCTTTCAAAGTGCGGTGATCATCTTCCCGAAGTTGTCACTTGGAAGATGGTGCTGCAAACCAGGGCCCCTGCAGCAGCATGGGCCCTGATAATTAGTGCTCCCATCCTCTCGGCACCACTGAGTACATATGCCCCAGGCACTTAAGGCCCGTACACACTGGCCGATATATCGGCCGTTCTCTTGAACGACCGATATATCGCGGGTCCGTTGGCCAGTGTGTACGGCCGATACGTCTGTGAACTCCGTCGTTCACAGACATATCGCGTCGGCCCCGCAGCGCAGCCGACGGACAATATATCTACCGATATATTGTCGCGTCCGTGTACACGCCCGCCCAGTTCATGACGTCAGTCGCCGACGGATTGGGCAGTCTGTATGCTCAACACACTGCCCGATCCGTCCATAGATATATTTGCCGATCAATTGATCGGCAGATATATCTTCCAGTGTGTACCCACCTTTAGACCTTTCTAGAATTTGATTCATTTGTATGTCATATGTAGTGTGCCAAGCCTTGTAAACTGTTATAGTTCAGCATAATTACATAATATACTGGCACTTAATCAATATATATAATATTCTAATGCACTTGATTTGCTAATATGCTATGATTTATATAAATACATGTGGACATGGATAAAATATGAAAAAACAAAATAATAATTAGGACTAACTTAGGTAACTGGTGGCTTTTAAACTATCAGGCTAGTGTGACATGCTGGTACTAATAGTTTAGTAACAATGGTGGATCCCCAGATTGACTGTCTTTACTGTATGTTAGAATCACTGCAGAATACCATGTACTTTGACCATACTAAATTATACACTTGTTGCTACAGACCCTCCGTGCTGCCGGTAAAACCTACATGATCTTCTTCGTTCTGGTGATCTTCTTGGGCTCCTTCTATTTGGTGAACTTGATCCTGGCTGTGGTTGCCATGGCTTATGAAGAACAGAATCAGGCAACTTTAGAAGAGGCGGAGCAGAAAGAGGCTGAATTTCAGCAAATGCTAGAGCAACTAAAAAAACAGCAAGAAGAAGCTCAGGTAGAGTCCTCTCTATCAATTTGTATGCTAGATGTAATTAAAGAGGTAATAGCACATTCCCCAAACTATTAACGTGTTTTCTCCAGGACCATTTTAACTTGTATAATAAACAGAACCTCTCACTAGCTAAAAAAACAATAATCTACTAATATAAATTTCCGGGGAGTCACAGACACCAGAATGCACCATAACAGTGCCGTAACTAGACATTTTAGCGCTGTGTGCAAAAAAGCGCATCGGCGCCAGTGCGCGCCATAAGTGTGCCCCAAAAATATGGGGCGTGGCTTCATGGGGAAGGGGCGTGGCCACAAAATAATACCAATTCATATTACGCTGCACAGTAGTCTCCATTATTCAAATTACGCCACACAGCAGCGCCACTACACCGTTTTACATATTACGCCAGGTGGAATTCGCTTTTTACACATTACGGCAGGTACAGCCCCCTTTTTACACATTATGCCAGACAGGGTCCCCTTTTTACACATTACGCGGGTAGAGCACCTAACATCCCCCTCCCTACTCTTAGGGTGTAGTGTAGTGTACTGTGGGGTAGTGTAGAGTACTGAAGTGTAGTGTAGTATAGTGTAGATCAGTGTAGTATACCTGTTATAATTACACCCTAAACAGCCCCATTTACCCTGATCGAGGAGAGGAGGGGGTTAAACAGAAAGAGACCTTCGTTTATTCATAATATGCAGCTTATATTGCTGCCCTAGGCTGCGAGACATTGGTGGC
The DNA here is from genome assembly GCF_028390025.1 of Pseudophryne corroboree. Taxonomy (NCBI): domain Eukaryota; kingdom Metazoa; phylum Chordata; class Amphibia; order Anura; family Myobatrachidae; genus Pseudophryne; species Pseudophryne corroboree. The sequence goes on from NC_086450.1 coordinate 120,201,112, forward strand.
AGTGTGAGAAAAGCAAGCGATGAGGTGACCTGTTGAAAGAAGGAGCTGCGCTGCGAGTTACTGCAGCGCTGACAGGCTCCAGTAACTTGCGTCTCCCCAGTGTTTACCTCCTGCTCCTGACGAGGTGGATCCATCGGGGAAGCGGCAGCAGCGGTGGAGATGTTCTGTGATGACAGGCGCAGCCCACCCTTAGAGGCGGTCCCAGACGGTACTTGGAGTGCAGTGACTGGCCTCCCCCTGCGCCTGTTTGGTGCGGAGGTGGAGACCAGGAGGCTTGGGGCTGCGGGTGTCAGGCAAGCGGGCGGAGCGCCAGTCAGTTGGGGTAGAATATGCAGCCACTCGGGGAGTAGGGGTGTATGTAGAATATGCGCCCACCGGGCAAATGCGCTGTGGGCAATGCACCTTCTGCACACACCTAATTACGGCACTGCACCATAATACTTTGTTAATTCTTACTTGTGTTTCCATCAGGCCTCAGCTGCTGCAGCACTCAATTTGTCAAGAGAATACAGCGAAGATGGTGGTTTTGGGCCACTTTCTGAAAGCTCATCAGAAGCTTCCAAGCTTAGTTCAAAAAGCGCCAAAGACAGAAGGAACCGGAAAAAGAAAAGAAGACAGAAGGAGTTAGGAGAGGATGACGAGAAAGGGGATGATGAGAAGTTTCCAAAGTCTGAATCCGAAACAAGTATCAAAAGGAAAGGCTTTCGTTTCTCCATTGAAGGAAATCGCCTCACTTATGAAAACAAGTTTTCTTCTCCACACCAGGTATTGTTTATATATGTAGCCTGCAGTTCCAGCTCTATATGTATAGCCTGTAGCTGCTATGTCCCAGCTTAAAAAAAGGGTAATAAGTGAGGCACAAAGAGAACTTTGATCTTTTTCAGGTGAAAGCTTATACAGGGAGTTGGATAGGGCAATCATCTTGTGATCATAGACAGCTTTTGGTCAGAGGTTGGTGGTCACTTTCAGCGTTGACTCAAAGCTAAGGCTACTGAGGCAAATGCGTTAGTTCCAAAATAATTATAAAAATGTAATAAAAAGATTACATCCCAAGTTGTTGTCTGTAAAATTACATCACATCTGTGATATTTACAGTTTCATGCCATTTACTATACAAGTGAGGTAGCAATGCAGGATCCTATCTGGGTCTTTCTATACCATAATAAAAAAATGAATGGTTAATGTCTATATTTTTCTATACATGCATTAACATTTAACATTCTTCTAATGCACTGTTCTTTCACACTGGTTTACCAGAGTTACCAATATACATAAAAAAATTAAATTTGAATAATTTTGTGAGAAAACTAGAAATACAGTTTTAATATTTATAATTTATGGCTGATTGTGTTGCCAGCTAGGCAGTTATTCCTCAGAATACTGCTGTCATGATGAGCCTATTTTTATGTGGAGGCCTGGAGCTGCAGCTCCATCCACCCATCTGGCACTGGATGGAATTGGATATCACTTTAGAGCTGTCATCACTGTAAGACTCCAAGAGTGTAATTAATCATTAAAAGTTTTTTCATGTGTTCTAGTGCCCATTCGAGACCAGTGTTTCCCCATGTTTTACTTGCAATGTTTATAGTACAAGAATTCTGACTCCTTAAGTTCATATTGTGTCGTATTTGAAGCAAAGTTACGTATATTTAATTTGCTCTTATTTTCATTCATTATAGTCCTTGCTGAGCATTCGTGGATCTCTGTTTTCACCAAGACGCAATAGTAGAGCAAGCCTCTTCAGCTTTAGAAACCGTGCAAAAGACATGGGGTCAGAAAATGACTTTGCAGATGATGAACACAGCACTTTTGAGGACAATGAGAGCAGGAGAGGTTCCTTGTTTGTTCCTCACAGACATGGAGAAAGACGGAACAGTAATATAAGCCAAGCCAGTAAGTCGTCCAAGACCATGCAGGTGCTACCAGCAAATGGCAAGATGCACAGCACAGTGGATTGCAACGGTGTTGTCTCTCTGCTTGGTGGTCCATCCGTCCCGACATCGCCTGTTGGACTACTTCTGCCAGAGGTGATAATAGATAACCCAACTTCTGATGACAATGTAAGGAAGTTTTAAGTAGACTAGCCATGGTGGTGCCTTCATGGTACAAATTTTATTTCTCCCAAACTGGATCCAATGGTAAATGTACTGGTTGGTAGACAGAGGCATTTGTTTCATATGCAGATCCCTTTTAAATAGGTTCCTAGTCAAAACAATATTTCTCATTCTCCCTTCACATCTGCATGGCCTCCTCACCTCATAATGACCATTATATCCTCGCATATTTATCCCTCTGACAAATCCATTTTCAGTAGACATTATGAGAGTGGGGCACAAATAAGTGGAAGAGAATGACTGATATTATTTTGGCTGGGGAACCCCTTTACTCCTGAAATACACCTGAATGGCATACTGTAATTCTCAATAGCTAATAAAAGGTGCAATTTTGGAACAGGTATATCCTTTTTTGTCACATCATGGAACTCCACAAAAATGGTCTTCTCTACTGAACTTAGTGCCTCTGTGAAGGGAATGGCAAAGGTACCTCATGGCCTATAAAATCGCTAGAGATGCAATGTTTGTCTACCATAATATGCAGTGATTTGCACAGTTGAAGACTGCGGCTGCCCATCATTGAGGATTAAATCAAGTAGAAAACGTTATGGTGATATAAGAATCAATCCCATTTCATCACGTATTAAGAGTATTATGGTATATTTAACCATATACTTTAAAACTTAGATGCCTTATATTTGTAAGAAGCATGTAAATACTCTGCATATAGTTACTGCCAGTAAAATATGTCTCATTTTACCTACACTTAATGTTTCAGCATTTATGGTTTTGGCAAATCAAATATGTATCTGGGTTAATCTGCTGGCAAACATCTCCCAGCTGCTTAGATCAGTGCTAACAAATCCAAAGATGAGCAAATAACTTATTGAACATTTATAAATTGATACATTTAGAACATTTGTGATTTTCTCAGAGCACATATTTAATTGATTACTTAGCTATTTGGAGGCATTCCATTAATCCAAGCACTGGGATGTTTGAACTTTGGTGGTCATTCCGAGTTGTTCGCTCGTTGCCGATTTTCGCTATGCTGCGATTTGCTGCTAAATGCGCATGCGCATGGTACGCAGCGCACATGCGCTTAGTTATTTAACTAAAAACTTAGCAGTTTTGCTGTTGTTCGTGCAGCGCTTTTCAGTCGCACTGCTGATCGGTGAGTGATTGACAGGAAAGGGGCGTTTCTGGGTGGTAACTGAGCATTTTTCAGGAATGTGCTAAAAAACGCAGGCGTGTCAGGCAAAAACGCAGGAGTGGCTGAAGAAACGGGGGGAGTGGCTGGACGAACGCAGGGCGTGTTTGTGACGTTAAACCAGGAACTAAATGGACTGAGGTGATCGCAATCTAGGAGTAGGTCTGGAGCTACTCAGAAACTGCAAGGAATTATTTATTAGCAGTTCTGCCTTTCTTTCGTTTGCTATTCTGCTATGCTAAGATACACTCCCAGAGGGCGGCGACCTAGCGTTTGCAATGCTGCTAAAAGCAGCTAGCGAGCGAACAACTCGGAATGAGGGCCCTTGAACGCAATCATTACATCATTTCAATGACTTGGGAGATGTATAAAAGATTGGAGAGAGATAAAGTACCATTCCGCTCATAACTGTCATATTTCAAACACAGCGGCATATGTGCTAAGTTGGAAAGTATTAAGGTGGAGAGAGAAAAGTACCACCTAATCAGCTCCTGTCATTTTTCAAACACAGCCTGTAACATGGTAGTTAGGAGCTGGTTGGTACTTCATCTCTCTCTACTTTATTACTCTCCAGTTCTTAGTACATCTCCCCCTGTCTGTAAAATGAGAGCTAGGATGTGATTGTCTGGTACATAATACGTAATCTCTCTCTGAGCTTTCATACATCTCCCTGTAAGACATTTGGGGACGTTTCCACAATATAGGACAATGGGATTTTAGAATAATCAGGTTCACTTCCTTTTGAATTTGCTCATCTTTACTGTTGACAACATTCATTTTCAGTTTAAATAATGGAGCCGTTATGATCACAAGAACTGCATCGTTCATTCACTAAGTAGACTGTACTTATTAAAAAGGAAAACATAAGACAACATACAAGGTTCTATCTTACTAAAGTGCATTATTTTATGTTCTGTACCACACTTTTAGAGCTGGATTCAATTACACGTGATCTGACGTTGGCATGTCATATTGTGCATCTTCTGGCCAGTTACAGTAGGATTATACTGCTCATACCTCCATAGACTCAATAAGATTCAATGCGTGGCTTGCAGCTAATTGAATCTGACTTGGGGTACTTACTTCCTGAGAGCACAAAAACTAAAATGCAAATCTTATATTCTGGCACATTATCAAAATGTTGGCCAATAATTATATTTCTTAATATTTAGTCTTGAGTATAGCAAGATAAATGTGTTTTACTAGATATCCTTTAACTATAAGTGTTCTGGGTCAAAAAATCATAAATTTTGCAGCATTTAATGAAGTAGGGAAGTTGGGCTCTGCCCGAAGCGTCCTAAGGATGCTGCAGGCAGCTCCATAGGCTGCAGATGCTTTCCCGGAGCTTAGCACCCTACAATCCACATGTGGTGCAGGGATGGTGCCACTTCTAGGGCTCTATGCACTGTGCAACAGCACCTCTCCCACACTCCTAGTTATTGCCCTTGTGCCATGGTCTAGATGCAGAATTTTGGCCGCCCCTAACACATGCTTATCAAGATGGCAAAATGCTTCTAGCTCGGCTACCCCTGGGTGTATATTGTCATTTCAGATCTATAACTTATGTGGTGCTGAATCTATTTGCAAAGTAGACATATATAAATGTACAGTACAGTATATATGTATATGTGTTTGAGTGCCATTTCAGTTCCTCACCTTAAGCTATCTTCATGTTGTCATATGCACAGCTCATAACCCTTCATAAATCATATTTGTATTATATGCAGAGATTCTATGAAATTATATCTATTTTGAGTAAAACAGATATATAATAGATTTATTAACAACATAGTGACAAATTAACCTTTCTTGCCTAAAGTGAAATCTATAATATACATTGTTGCCTCTGTATTGGATTATTGAGCAATGCCTTAATTTCAGGGAACTACCACAGAGACTGAGATGAGGAAGAGAAAGTCAAGCTGTTATCAGGTATCTATGGATCTGTTAGAAGATCCCACAGTGATGAGGCAGAGAGCCCTGAGTGTTGCCAGTATATTGACGAACACAATGGAAGGTAAGCTACATTTAATTAATGTGCCTTTGTTATTTACACACAGTGGAGGCAGCCAATTTGTGAGCAGAATTAACCTACATGAGAATGCATCCTATCAATGATGAAGGATCCAGTGACATCACTGACGTATGAAGTGGACACAACCGTCTTCTCTGCGGATCTAATACTCATGGAATGTCGCATTCTCATGAAATTGGTCCACAAAATGGCTCTTTCTATGTGTTTGGCCAACAAGTGCACTTTAAACCATATTCACAATTAGCAATATGTTTGAACCATGTGAAATGAGATTGAATAATGCCTGATGCCTTTTTGTTTCCTTCTCAGAACTTGAGGAGTCCAGACAGAAGTGTCCACCTTGTTGGTACAAATTTGCAAACACCTTTTTAATCTGGGATTGTAGCGAATCTTGGCTGAACATAAAGCATGTTGTAAAATTAGTTGTGATGGATCCTTTTGTGGACCTTGCTATTACAATCTGCATTGTTTTAAACACGCTGTTTATGGCTATGGAGCATTACCCAATGACTGAAGAATTTAACTACGTTCTCAGTGCTGGTAACCTGGTAAGTTGATCACCCACTTGACTGGTGGAATATTGTTTGTATTATTTTGCAAAAATATGTTACACTCTCTCTACACAGCACATAAGACACACACACAGAGACATGCAGGTGACAATCCTGCCTATAGTCTATGAAGCACACTTTTCTCATTTTGCCCTAGCAGGTATGTAGAGACCTATGCACCCAGTCTCTTTTAATTCTGACACCCCGTGGGTGAGGTAAAGACTACAGAAAGTATTCAAGCCACGTGGGTTCTATAACATCATTATTTGTCAGTGTTGACTTCAGGACAACGCATGCTCATTAAAACATCTCCTCATATATCTAATAGGGATGCAGCAGCTGGATCATGACACTGCAGAAACAAAATGAAAATGCCTCCATATAATCACGTGGAGCTCTAGGGGGTAGATTTATCAGACCTTCTAAAGAGGAGAAGTGGAGATGTTGCCATATAAATCAAAATATAGCTATCATTTATCTTGTAAATTCTATAACATAGGTTCTCAAACTCTGTCCTCGGGACCCCAAACAGTTCATGTTTTCCAGGTCTCCTCACAGAATCACAAGTGAAATAATTTGCTTCACCTATGGATCTTTTAAAAGTGTACGTGAGAAATTAATACACCTGTGTGCCTGCTGGTTGACCTGGAAAACGTGAACTGTTTGGGGTCCTGAGGACCGAGTTTGAGAGCCACTGTTCTATAAAGTGATAGCTAGAATCTAATTGGCTGCTATGTGCAATTTCTCCACCTGTTTTCTTTAAAAGGTTTGCTTCATTTCCCTCCATGGAAGAGATAACATACTGTAGAGCACTATTGAAAGTTCTACAGTGTGTGGATTGGCTCTCATGTTCAGGTAACAAGGAGCTAATATAAGGAAGTGTTTCCAAATCTCAAGTCACACTAACAGTCCAGGTTTTAAGGATATCTATGCTTGAGCACAGATGGTTAAAATAACAGGTACTAATTAAGTCACCTATACTCAAGTATGGCAATCCTTAAAACCTGGAGCGTTAGTGTGGTTTGAGGACTGAGTTTCAGAAACACAGCTGTAGAGTGTGGACATGTGTGATTGTGCAAGGGGTTCTCCAAAGATGGAGCACCCTTTTACCATAAAGGGTGGGATATACTATGCATCACATCATGAATGTGATACATACATAACTTATGGGGTACATGCCAAAATTAATAGTTCTGGTATATACCTAGAATTGCGATTAAAATCTCCCAAAAAGGGCTGTGCGAAGGTAGGGCTTCCGGAATTATGACCCAGGAGTTATGACGTGCACCGTAGGGAATGCTGGGAGGAATCCAATTGGACCCCTCTTAGTTAGGAATGCGAAAAGTAGCCCAAAGACTTCTATTGGGCAACAACATCTAAAGATGGCATTCCCCACTATTCCAAGCTCCAGAAAGTATAGCATTACGGAGCTTGGTACATATGGAAATGTGTCCAAACTCAGAAAATTACAGTTTTCATATTTTTGCCCACATTTTCCTTTTAGTACATCCTGCTCAAAATAATCAACTGACCCAGGGTCTCTCATTTTCTTTTTCTCTTACTTTAATTATGCTGTCTGAGAAGTTAAACCTTATCTTTCCTAATCTTAAAAAATGATCTCAGCTAAAATAGCTGCTAGGTCATTCCTACAGATTTCTGCTTTTTTCCAATATTGTAGAGATGCAAACACAACACTATGAGAGTGTCCTTCTTAGCTGGTTACAGATGGAGCAAGATAACAGAGCAGCTGTGGGGGAGTGAGTGGGTAGAACTTTTTATTCTGATAATCTGCCCACTAGTAATAATGTTTTAGTCCATAAGAGCAAACTAATCTCTGATAGCTCCCACTCAAATGTAGATCACTAATACAAAATAGGCTATGCCCATATGTTTTACTTAACATTTACAGAATAATAAAGTAAAAGTAAACTAATTATGAACAACAATTTTTCATTTAAATGTTTACCATGGTTCTGCACAAATGGCATCATAGGGGGTCACTCCGAGTTGATCGCTCGCTAGCTACTTTTAATAGCCGTGCAAATGCATAGTCGCCGCCCACGGGGGAGTGTATTTTCGCTTTGCAAGAGTGCGAACGACTGTGCAGCTGAGCTAAGCAAAAACATTTTGTGCAGTTTCTGAGTAGCTCTGGACTTACTCAGCGCTTGCGATCACGTCAGTCTTTTTGGTGCCGGAATTGACGTCAGACACCCGCCCTGCAAACGACCGAACACGCCTGCGTTTTCCCTACCACTCCCAGAGAACGGTCAGTTGACACCCATAAATGCCCTCTTTCTGTCAATCTCCTTGCGATCGGCTGTGCGAATGGATTCTTTGCTAGATCCATTGCACAGCAACAATGCTCTTTGTACCCGTACGATGTGCGTGCGCATTGCACGGCGTGCGCATGCGCAGTTTTGCCATTTTTTTACCTAATCGCTGCGATGCAAAAATCGGCAGCAAGCGATCAACTCGGAATGACCCCATAGTGTTCAGAAAGCTATAGTTAGCACAGTGCAATGCAGTGAGTGCAGTCTTTAGATGGCTGTAAAATGTTGATTGGGTTGAATGACAATTTAGGTAAACAAATTTCACAGAGCTGGTTGTCTATGTGAATCTGGGTACATCCACGGAGAATTTGGTAAAAACCAAAACAAAACTATATTAATAATTCTGCACATGTGAAGCAAACCTTAGGGGGAATTCAGTTAGCCGCAGTAAATTTTTTCACAAGAAAACCAAACAGGTTTTTCACGATTTTTTACCCAATGTGTTTTTATTCGGGTATGAACGCCCATTTTTTTATGGAAAAATGTACTTATTGCTATACAAAAACACAGGATCCAGGATAAGTTCCTATGTTTCAGAGATCGCAGTCGCGAAAATACTGCACTTTTCGCAGATTTGTTTCTCCTGCCTCCTGGCATGTGAAACAAAATCCCAGTTAATGACCCCTACTGCATTGGCATCAATTTAATTACCAGGGATCAAGTAGCCGCGGCTAAATTAATTTTCCCCTTAGTATTGATGGACAATACAGTAAAAGATAATTGTCAATACAGTGTAAGTTAAGTGTCGCAAACTAGCTGCCTTCATTGTGCGTATATGAAAGGTCAACTTTAATTCATGTATGAATTGTGTACTGTAATTTTAGAATTTACTGTACAAATACCACTGTGAAGCCCCATCTGCTGATGTAATTCAGGTGCATCACTATACTGTTCTCTCCTGGAGTAAAGCAGGCACATAGCCTACCCTTGCTGCCCAGGAAGCATCTTACAATTCAGCCAGTTCTGGAAGCTAAGAAAAATGCATGTGGGGGTGCATTTTGCAGTAGTGGTTAGACAAAAATGTATTCCACATCAGCATGGCCCCACGTAGTTGAAACATTTAACATATAACACTTAAGATGTATTTTCGTAATTAAAATCATTATGCAGGGTACAACAAATTAATTGAACAATTTATGCTACTTATATTGGACCTCTGCATTAAATCTTATGAAAAATCAAAACTATATTATTTCTAAAATGTGCTGAATATGTTATGTTGGACTACTTGTTGCCCCACGGCCTGCAGCTGCTGGTTATGATGTCACGCAGCTGCTGCGGGCCACTCCACACAGTCCGGCTGCACCTGCGTTGGCTGGACCACACCCACAAAACGGTGGCCAAACGCCGCCATTCCATCCCCTCCCGCCCATTTACCACCTCTGCCTGTCAATAAGGCAGAGGCGATCGCAGCCCCGCTACGGCCTTCGGCCGTCTGCCATGTGCCGGCGCACTACGGCACCGGCGGATGCGCAGTGGGTACACGTTCACTCGGCTGCGATAAAAAGCAGCGAGCGAACGGGTCAGAATGACCCCCATGGTTTTGCCCAGAATTGCTGCTGCGATAAACTCTGAATTAGGCCCTGTATTAGTAAATCTGATACAGAGTTGAACGTATACCCATTTGAGGAGTGTAGCTTGCGTGAATTTGGGATGCACATGCTTTGTCAATGAGCTCACACAAGTCCAGGCAATACAGAGACATACACATTTGGATTGCATGCACACTTTTTACCAATGAGGCGGACTGGGGTTGTAGTGGAGCATTTTTCATATTGGAAAAGTCCTGCTTGGAGGAGTCTCTCTTGAACCTGGTATTGCATCGGCGCAAGTGCACAGAAATTACATTGACATATAACAGGCCAGATGACACTTAAAGTGGTTGCAGCACAAGATGACTACAACTCTGCATACAAGGGAATATACATGTTTTATCTGTGCTGAGCAAAGGACATCCAATTTGCTTCCAGCTCTGCATCAAGCCTAAAGCTGGATACACACCGGAGCGATAGCAGCCCAGTATGCTGAAGCAGAATGACATATGGGCCAGATTGTTCAGTGTGAATGGCCAACCTTAGTTGCATGCAATATCGCCTGCAGGGATGACCGGGTGATATTGCATGCGGCGCCAAGCAAGGTAATGAAGGACGGAATGAGGATCATTCTGTCCTTCATTACATCGTTCTTCTGTGTACCGTGGTAAACATATGTCAGTCTGTTGGCCACCATATCATCCGGGCACACATCGCTCAAGTGTGTTCCCAGTTTAAGAGGTAGATTTACTAAAGCTTCTAAAACAGACAAGTGGTGGTGTAGCCCATATCAACCAATAGGATACTGTCTATCGATTTTTAGAATGCAACTAATTGTAGAATGCAACTTTTGTAGAAAAGAGAGATAAGCAAGGCCTTTATTTAATTTCAGAACAACGTCTTTAAACTAGCATACAAACAATATAAACATGACTAGCTATATACATCTGAGTGAGGAGAGAGAGAGAGAGAGAGAGAGAGAGGGGGGGGACATTTTGAAGACATCTTTCCCTGTTTATCTGGGATACATTCTGTACATAATTAATCATAGAGCATCATGTTTACATTTATAATGCTGACACTGTTACTGTATAGTGCTTTAAATAACATAACAACGGTGTCGGACTCTGTATTGTCCCGCCAATATGATGCTTTCGACATATTTACCGTTAACAGCAAGAAGATTGTCAAATCTAAGTATTTCCTGTACATCTAGGAAACTGCAGTAGTGCAGCCCTGTATATTTCTGGACACCTGAAACTGTATTATTGGTACTATAATTGATATATCATATTATACCATATAAATTATTTTTTTTTTTACTTTTATTTATTATGTATCAGTAAAAGTGAGGTTTAATTCCTTCATTTATTTGGAAAATAATCAATAATGTAAATTTCTTTATAACTAAACAACTAGAAGTTGTAACAGAACCAGTATAGTATCAGTATGGAATTATTTAAATAGCAATGAATACTTAAAAATACATCCAAAAGATGAGTTCTTTCATCTAAGTGTAAAATAAATGTATGACCGCTTAGGGTAAACATAAGGCTATTCTAAGAAGCAATTAACGGAGTGTTCTTAGCAAAGATAAGTAATTGGGTAAACTAGAGGAGTCTTTTGGTCTCTATCTGCCGTCACGCTGATCTCATGAAAGTAAGAAAAAGAAAGGTATTTTTTAGATAGCTGAAATGAATGATGTTAAAAGAGAACATTGGCCTTTATGGCTCCTGAAAGCATGGGATGCTGAGTAGAAAGTGTGCCTCTCTGGTAGCAATTACAGATGTGTTAGACCTGAAATGAGAAAAGAGACAAAGTAAACAGAAGTAGAAATTGTTCTTTAGTTTCCAGATTCTCTAAAAACAGTGAGACTTAGCCATGAACTTTTCACATGTTTTTCAAAAAAATTTAAGTAATGGAAGTTGGAACTACTTATCATTGCTCAAGTGCAAGAGATACCATGTATGTGGATAACAATTCATCAAGCTCCGAAAACTGATTTATTTTGGACCTTGACCATGGGTACTGAAGCCATCTTCAGATGTTATTAACGGTCAAAGCCCGACCTCTGCCTATTACAAGGAGTTTCAGATTGCGAAGAGGGATCTGACCGGATTGCGTAGAGGGATTTATCCTGATCCCTCTGATGTGCCTCTCAGTGTGCATGTGTGACCAAATTACTGACACTTTTACAGGTACCAGAACCATAATTTTCATAACGTCTTAATATTTATTTATTAATAAATAAATAGGCCACTTTATGTGTTGCCCTACTTTTTTAAATCAAAATTCAGTCAGGATATATTTGATTGAATTGAACCTAATTTGTTTGGATATGCTGCAAAATATGGTTTTGTGGAAATGCTTGAAAATCTTTAACCATTTGCATGTTCAATCAAATTTCACGAGCTCGATGGGCAGAAGTTATTCATAGGACAGTATCCAATAGATTAGAAGTTTGAAGCCCATTGTCACAGTACATGGTCCGCTGCTCACGTTCAAGGATTGCATTCATTCAAATAAGTTTTTTTTCACTTTTTAAAAACAAAAACACTACATATTTTTAATTAATAATTTTATTTTTTTCTTAAATCAAACTTCGAACACAGTGTTTGTTAAAGATTTAAAATAAAATTTCAGTACCAATATGATACAAATGTAATAAAGATTGCTTTGAAAAGAGAAAAACATAATGTACAAGATGTATGAACTGTGTCATTAGCACACTGAATTTAGATAATACACCAGGGCTTTTCATGTTCTAGATAAAACTGCACACATCCACAGATAATTGGAATTTATTAGAGGTAAATCAGACTAACAAGATATATTTCCATTCACTGTAGGTTTTTACTGGAATCTTTACAGCGGAAATGGTTTTTAAGCTGATTGCCCTAGATCCATACTATTATTTTCAAGAAGGTTGGAATATTTTTGATGGTATCATCGTGAGCCTCAGTTTGATGGAGTTGGGTCTTGCTAATGTGGAAGGATTATCAGTGCTTAGATCATTTAGACTGGTAAGAAGAGCGTTCTATATAGTAGGTGTCCTGGTAATACAGTAGTTCTGTTGCATACAGGATTTTTTTGCATCTCCTCAACAAACTTTCTCTCGCTTTTACTTTACATATTAAATACATCAACACATTGATATTCACAATTTATATGATTTCCAAGTAAAATATCTCTTGACAACTGTCCTTGTTTTGCAATTGCCAGTTCTACCCACTTATTTACTGCACAGCGGTTAGCATGTACCTGCTGGGAGTTCGTTTAAACAGTCAGTCACAAACATAAGAAAGAGGGGCAGTGCTGTGAAATGTTTCTTTGTAATGATAGAAATATTTTCGTGGAAAGACCTAATAATCTTCAGCTGATTTAGTATACCATTTAATGTTTTGATAAAATGTATAAATTCATGTTTATTTTTTAGCTCCGTGTCTTCAAGTTGGCAAAATCATGGCCAACACTCAATATGCTGATCAAGATCATTGGTAATTCCGTGGGAGCTTTGGGAAACTTGACCTTGGTGTTGGCCATTATCGTGTTTATCTTTGCTGTGGTCGGCATGCAGCTATTTGGTAAAAGCTACAAGGAATGTGTCTGTAAAATTTCTGAAGACTGCGAACTTCCCCGCTGGCACATGAATGACTTCTTCCATTCATTCCTGATTGTTTTCCGAGTGCTGTGTGGAGAATGGATCGAGACCATGTGGGACTGTATGGAGGTGGCCGGACAATCTATGTGCCTCTTGGTGTTCATGTTAGTCATGGTGATCGGGAATCTTGTAGTAAGTATAGAACAACTAACTTAGAATTTCAGGAAAATTGAGCCGTGATTAAAAAAAAAAATACATGTACAATTACTTATTCAGGCGGGATGTAGTTGGAATCCGGCGGTCGGAATCCCGATGGTCAAAATACCGACACCAGAATCCCGACCACCACAATAATGGCAACACCGCAACAGCTATTCTCACTCCTGGGTGTCCACAACACCCATGGGGCAGGAATAGAACCAGTGACGAGTGAAGCGAGCCACCAAGCCCACAGCATAGTGAGCGTAGCAAGCCCGCAAGGGGCTTCATTCAGCTTGCCCCCCAGCCAGCATTCTGACGGTCGGGATTCTGGTGTCTGTATTTTGACCGCCGGGATTCCAGCTGCCGGGATCCCATACCCAACCCATTCAGGCACTGTGAGATATTGGATTCTTTTTAAAATCTACATGTAATTCTAATTTGAGGTTCTATTGTAGAAATCTACCCAATTAGTGAAATAAAATCTGCAGTTGCTGTCTACAAAGAGCTCAGTAAACTGCGCACATAGCCTTATACCTGAAAGGTAATTATACATATATAATATACAGTATATATAGGGAGAGTTACAGATACTCAGCTCCCCAGCGGTCCAGGCGGTAAAACTGATCCCAGTGCGAGTAATGAAAATGATTGCAATTGACAGTGATCATTAAATTGCTGCGCCGTAGTTAGGTTCCCAATGACAGCCAAACTGTATAAATACTGTAATAATAGTAACATAATATTAGATGAAACAACATTTCTTGATAGAAATCATATATCCATATTATAGACTGCCTGTTTTGCTTCTTATAGAAAGAGTATTAATGTGTTTTGTTTTCTCCAAATGACCTTTTTATAGTAGATTGCCTGTTTTATATACACTGTCATATTATGTTGTTTTGTATTCTACTTCTTCTTTCTTTATTCTTAAATACAAAAAAGTATTTACAATCCTTTCCTCTGTTTTTTTATGCTACCATATTGATTTTATATATATATATATATATACATATATACAGTATATATATATATATATATATATAAATATATATATATGTTATAGCATTGTTTAATTCATTATTCTTTTAATTACTATATTTTAAGCTAAAGTTGGGTAACCCCTTTCTTCATAGGTTCATAGGCAACTGTAGCAAGACTTTTGTAATATAAATAATATAATGTAGTGTATGTAACATATATTACCACTCTCTTCCCTCAAAGATAGCCATAAAAACTAGTAATATTGTTTATTTGGAATAATCCTAAAGAATTTATAAAGTATGCATGTACAGATGAGTCCTCTTAAATCTTAATTCCCGGAGTAGTGTAGCGGGAGTGTACACTCTCCCACTATATACTATAGAGAAAGACTGTATGCAGCCGCAGGCAGTGGGGAAGTGAAGCTCCTGCTGCCCTAAGCAGGGAAGGGGGCCTGGCGGGGGTTAGTGCATGGGTAACAGGGATCTATGCTCACCCCACCCGAGGTTACTGGTAGTTTTACTGGGCAGCATTCACGGGTGCGCTCGCGTAAACAGGAGCAGGACAAAGGAAAGCTTCAACTGCAGTATGAATGAAGTGTGTTGTGATCATTGTCATACTGTATATACAGGTCCATTGGCCATTGTTTAAAATCTGATTTGGGAGTTCCCTTACAATTTACTACCTTAACAGTAACCAGATTGCGAGACCTGACACACTGCAATCCTGCTTTAACAGATTCTTTCAACACGATGCCTGAAGACTCTCCCGTATCTGCCCCCTTTTGTTTTTCCTATCTTGTCAGCCACATATTACTCATTGTCTTGTTTTACCTCTCTTGGCTCTTTCCTATTGTTTGTTGACTGTATCCTATTGCTGATTGTCAGAAATTGTCTGCCTGACCATCTTTTGTCTCTTTCCATTGTTTGTTTCCTTCAATTCTCTCTTGCCTTTCACTTGTTATTTGTTGTTTGCTCTTTCCTGTCTGTCAGCTATTGTCTTTTGCTTCTGGTCTTTTACTTACAGCCTTTCATCTATACATTTATATGGCATCTTGACAGTACATACAGTAGATAAATATTGTGACGTTTACACATGATTATTCACAGGCATCCAGAATACTTTGCACTTTTAGAAAAGAGCATATCCTATTTACTGCCATTCAAAACACATGTATCTTTCTTAGCATTGAAACCAATAGAAGCAGTTTGCAAATGCAGATCAACACTTGGTGTACATTATGTTTGGCCTCAAATATTTCATGTATGTTTGAAGTATGAGCAAACAACATTTATCGGTTTGTTTGATTTTTTTCAAAAAAGCTTGGAACACATTTGATTCCAGGTATTATGAGTGCATGTAAATAAATATTGATTAAAAGTATTGTAATCAGTTTGTCAACTGTATCAGGTGTATTTGATGCCAGAGGGTTGTACCCTGCACCCAATGAATTCGCCCATTTTGCAAGCACCTGAGCCAGTTTTCTGATGATTTCTTCAGAAAATATGGTGCCGGCATAATATATATCTGAAGAAATCACTGTAAAATTGGCACTGGTACCATGGGGGCTGATTTATTAAATCGTCAAGAGAGATACAGTGGAGAGAGAGAAAATACCGACCAATTGTCTTCCATTTGTCTTTTTACACGGTGTGCTAAAAGAATGACAGTGAGATGCTGATTGGTTGGTACTTTTCTCTCCATTTTATTTCTCTTAAAGATTTGATAAATATCCCCCAATGTTTCCAAAGCTATTGCTCACAGGTTTAGTGCCTTATACAGAGTCTTCAGTGCATGTGTCGGAGCAACTTCTACCATGGGGAAGGGGCCCATGTCAATTTCTGTGTTAAAACATTATTATTCATTACTATGAATATCAATTGATCAGCGACACCCACTCTGCCCCATGCCATTCCCACCCCATTATACTTACCCCGTTTCTGGTCCTCTTGTGTCCCATGATTGTACCGGCGGTGCACATGGGCATATCACAACTATTTGTGCACAGTGAGAACCAGAGCGCATGCCATGCATATATGGTATGCAGGTTTACAGAAATGGAGATGTTTCACATAAAAACCAATCAGATTCTACTTATCATTTATCTAGTACATTCTAGAATATAATTGCTAGAATCTGATTGGTTGCCATGGACAACATCTTCACTTTCTATAAACCCTCATTTAAGTAAATATATCGCTGGTGTGATGTAGAAAGTGCTGCAGCCATGATTCGGACCATTTTTTTTTTTCAGATTCCAGTTTTATAATAATAGATTAAATTTTCCATCAAAAACTTCTTTAATCCTTGGTTAATTGTGTGCTCAAATACAGTTTACATATGGGACAATTGAACACAAAACTGCTACATGTACTATTGCGGGTTTGGTATAATCTTTGTAAAAAATGCTAATTGTTCTTTTTATGTACCACATAGGTTTTGAATTTGTTCCTGGCTTTGTTGCTGAGTTCATTTAGTTCCGACAACCTCACAGCTACAGATGATGACAATGAGATGAATAATCTCCAGATTGCTGTGGGAAGGATACAAAGGGGAATAGATTTCATTAAGAAAACAGTACGAGAATGCATCCAAAAAGCCTTTGTTAAGAAAAAGAAAGTTCTAGATGAAATCAAACCGCTGGAAGAGCTGCACAACCGAAAAGAAAGCTGCCTTTATAACCATAATGCAGTTGATATAAATAAAGACTTAGATTATCACAAGGGTGGCAATGGAACTACCAGTGGAGTAGGCAGCAGTATGGAAAAGTACATTATTGACGAAAGCGATTATATGTCATTTATACATAACCCAAGCCTCACTGTAACTGTTCCTATTGCTGTCGGGGAATCTGATTTTGAAAATCTCAATACGGAAGATTTCAGCAGCGAATCAGACCTAGAGGAAAGCAAAGAGGTAAGCTATCTTACTTAAATAATTTGTGTTTTTGCTATTTTTTTAGTAACATTTTTAATTTGGTATATATGACAGTCAAATAATGGCCCCTGACCTCAGGCGGCATTTCATCCCACCCCAATTATTTTCTACTACTAGTAATGTATATGAAAACATTATCCATGCATATTTTTGTTTCTAGAAATACTGTTTGTTCAAGGTGAAGAAACTTGGCGTTATATAATCAACAGAATAACTCTTTTGAATACATTTTATTTTATTTTATTGTTTTGTTGAACCCTTGATTTGCTTTTCCTTGGTTGAAAAATTCTCATTTTTCTGCACTGAATAACTATGTTTTTCTTTTAACAAAAAATCATATTTTACATTAACATGTTTCATTCTGTCTCATGGGGTTATTGTATTTCGTGAAATGCTTTAGAGCAAGAGATCTGTCATGTACATTTTGTCTACTTACGATATTTACTTTTGTGCCACATTGATACTACTATTGCATCACAGTTGGCAAATGCTTACAATAATGATTATTAGTCCTGCACCAACTTTTTATTTATAAGTTTCTGGTTTTTAGACAAAAATGCAGCAATATTTTCTGAATTTGCTGGATTTAGATAATTGTTTCTGAGGGAACTAAATTGTATCTTATATAGAAATGTGAGTGAGTATATAAACAATATTATACAATAAGATAAGTGTTCCATTCCTTCTAGGGTTATTTTCCAGGGGTTTTGTACAACTGCCCCTATTTAGCTAGCCCTTACCCACATGTAGCCATAGGACCAAACTGTTCAAAATGATTAAGGGCCTACTGTAATTCAGACCTGATCGTAGCTGCAGATTTGTTAGCAGATGGGCAAAACCATGTGCACTGCAGGAAGGGGGGGGGGGTAGATATAACATGTGCAGAGAGAATTAGATTTGGGTGGGGTGTGTTCAAACTGAAATCTAAATTGCAGTGTAAAAATAAAGCAGCCAGTATTTACCCTGCACAGAAACAATATAACCTACCCAAATCTTACTTTCTCTGCACATGTTATATCTGCCCCCCCCTGCGCAGTGCACATGGTTTTGCCCATCTGCTAACAAATTTGCTGCTACGATCAGGTCTGAATTAGGCCCTAAGTTAACACACATATTGATGGGTGTTCAAGCTCTCGCTGAGTGCTATGTATACTGCCCCTAGCTAGGTACATTTCGCCTAGCCAATTATACATTTATTATGCTAAATGTTTGAAATGCCCTAATGTGTAATTTCTGTATTTGCAATAAAAATAGACCCTAAGGTTTTGGAAATGGAGTAGTATTTCCTCAGCTGTAGATTATGGACCTGATGTACAGATGTATGCAATGTTGATGTATGCAGTGGAGTGATTTTATTTATTTTTGCCACTGAGCATGCGCCAAAGTCGCACTGCCCATGTACATCAAATGATTACTGATAGAGCATGCTCAGAGGATTTATTCACAAAATGAGTGATAGGTAGTCAGTGTTTGGAGGAGGTAACGGGGTGGCTAGAAAAATGCTGGTGTGTCAGGACCATTTTCTGGGTGTGCCAAAGTCAGCCACTGGAGAGGCTTAGAATCTAATGCCGGGTACTGGACAATGTGTGTACCTGGGGAACTCATTAGCAACAGAACCCGAGGGTAGGGCAGGCATCAGCAAGTTCATACACACTTTATTATGCCACCAGCGAAGAACGACGGCACGGGGGGAGGGAAGCGGGGGCCATGCTGCATTCCGCAGCATGGTCCTCACTGGCGATATTGCACCTCAGACCTGCATGCATGGTCAACAGGTGATATTGCACGGGAACGCGTAGTACATCCAGCAAAGGTTCCCAAATGCGGTCCTCAAGGCACCCCAAGGGTCCTGGTTTTAAATGTATCCATGCTTGGCCACAGGTCACTTAATTATCACCTTAGTCAATTTGATTTAACCATCTATGCTGAGCCATGGATATACCTAAAACCTGGACTGTTGGGGTGCCTTGAGGACCACGGTTGGGAACATCTTATATACACATTAGACGATACTGTGAATGATGTGTTGGAACTGAGCACATCGTCCACTATATCGTCTAGTGTGTACCCAGTTTAAGAGACTAAAGGCCCCCATACATCATAAATCCAATTCCCCAATCCGACGGAACTGCCGATCAATGATTGATGATCCATTGGGATTTCAGGGAAATTAACATGTTAAAATCCCAGATTTGCTGATCCCATCCGTTTTTGGTCGGGATCGGGGAAGCGGCATTTTTAATCATGTTTTATATTCCTGATTCCCCAACCTGGCTGTCAGTGGATCGCCAAATTGCATCAATCTGCAGCTAATGTATGGGAGGTTTGATGGTCAACTTGTGGATGGTGTCCGATGTTTCGACTTTCGTATATGTAAGCAGCAGATGTGAGATGCCGACAATGAGCATTTCTATGCTTGGGACGTGTCTGAGACATAAGCATATTTTTGCAATTGCATTTGTGTAAATCTCTGAATCAGGCCCATTATTGTGGACACTGTATCTGGGAAACAGTTTCTATAGTCCAAATTGTTATTTCTTTAGTTGGTAAATTATAATGTGAAAGTCAAAAGTTTACGAAATCTATGCATTTGTGTTTGTAATGTATGGGTTTTAAGTAAATTTAAATATCATTTTCCCTTTATTAAATATACAAACTTTACATTAGAAACGCTAATATATGGTCAATAAACAAGGCTGAAGGCTCACAATTATTGCTAATAAAATAGATTAACTGCATATAAATATATTTAGGAAAATTAACTATAAAACTTTAAAATATAGGAATTTAGCCATGTGTTAATCTTAGTCATATTCAAGAAAATTATACATTTGTGATTCCTATAATGGGTAATCAGATTCGAATGGAAATCTATGGGCCAACAACTGCCTTGGCATTTTGTGCTTGTATTTAAAGTAGATATATATGTCTTGGCATGTAATTGTTGACTTATGAAGCCCCAAGTCTATGTTGAATAGCTAACACAATGCCTCTATGGATCCATTCTCCAGTCAATCCATAGAATGACTTGATCTGCAGATCTACCCAATTTAACCAACCACATGTAGTTTGTCAATGCATTCAATTGTTTAGTAATATGGGCAAACAGGAAGATTGGCTGCTAATGTCAGGTAGTCTGTACAGATCAATCATAGTTTAACCTGCATAAATATAGTAATTTAAAATAATAGGTCTTCAGCTTTAAAGTGAGGTGACTGTCTTTACAATTTTGTAATACTGCATCCATCCATAGCATATGTCTGACACTATCACATTGCAGTTCTCATGTAGGGGGAGATGTATCAAACATTGGAGAGAGCTAAATTACCAACAAATCAGCCTCTGTCATTTTACGGGCTGTGTTTGAAAAATGGCAGAATCTGATTGGTTGGTACTTTAGCGCTTTCACTTTACCTATCTCCAAGGTTTGATACGTCTCCCCCATACTGTTTAATGTACTGTGTTATAAAACATCAATCAAGAAACGAATTAATCTCTACCATTACAGGAATGCAATTTGTTTCCCTATGATATATTTTAAGGAAAGCTGCATTAACAGTGAGGATTTCCGCTTTTAAAAGACAAAATTATATTTTCTCGTTTTAAATACCTGTGAATTGAATATTAGTTTATTTAGATACTTGTAGCCTTCACAAATACATCTGCAGATACATAAGAAACATTTGTGATCAGAAGATATCTAGGATTTTGATAATTTATAATGGATGAATATATATATTTTACATTTATTAGTTAATTTTACATTTAATTGTCCTTTACCCTTCCGCAAATAGCAGCAAACTCACTGAAATATTTTTTTAGATTATACATATATACAGACATTCATTCATTCGCTTTACAATTCATGTGATTTTTAAAAAGGCGCATACTGAATTTGAAGTATAATTTAAATATGTTGAGATATTAGTTTGCTCAGTTTGGATATACATGGAGTCTGGCTATTAATGTCAGCTGCAAGTTCCAAGAAAGTTTCTAGGAACCACTATTAAGAGTTCTGGCCTCTGGATCGCTGCACATAGAACAAAGTGGTGGTACAGTAGGTAGCTCAGTGGACTTAGGGGGTAAATCAGAGTTGATCGTAGATGTGCTACATTTAGCATATTTACTCTGACATGCGGTGGGACGCCCAGCACAGGGCTAGTCCACCCCACATGTCAGGCCCTACACACCCACACACAGGTACAAAAGAATCGCACAGCGGTGATGCTTTTGTACCTGTTGAGTAGCTCCCTACCTACGCAGTTCCTGCGCACTGGCAGGGAGCTACCCACCGCGTTCCTGGTTGCAGTGGCTGTATGTGATGTCATGCAGCTGCTGCGGTCCACCCCCCCTCCCAATAGTCCGGACACGCCTCCATTGTCCAGACCGCTCCCCGCCAATGGCATTCTATTGCCATTGGCACGCCCCCTATCGCCCGTGACCGCCTCTGCCCATCAATCAGGCAGAGGCGATCTAAGCCAGTGAGATTCTGATAGCATCTCACTGGCCTCCCGGGGTGCGCACGCGCAGTGCGGCCGCTGCATGTGCGCACTCCACAAAGAAATTCAGACTACGATCGCTGCCGTTGCAGCGATGCAGTCTGAATTACCCCCTTACTCACAGAAGGTTCTGTGACATATTAATAATGGCATCAGAGGTGCGGCGCCAGCGCAGTCCAAAATTCAAATAGGGGAGCCACACCAAATGCCAATGAGTTGGATATCACAGAATTACCTTGAATTTAGTTTTCTTTTGTTAATTTGCAAAATGTGTGTACGGTATTTAACTAAAAATACGATATTTGTGATATTGTAAGGTGCCATTTATTAGGGTACACCTAAAATGTACTAAAAGTGGTCATTTTAAACCCCTTTCAAATATTATTTTTAAATATTCTAAAAGTATTTTAACTTATTCAACTTGCATTGCAAACACTACTGTGTTTGAAGTTTATCATTTGCATTCATGATTCACCATCCGTAATTGGATATTGTTAACATACTGTTTATCACTTTAATTTTGTGTTCAAGGCGATTCACAGAAATGGTAGCCAGTTCAAACATGGTCAAACCTGTTCTGCTTTCTTAAATAAAGCCATTTTTTTTTTTTTTTGCATTCAGATTTGATGAACTGGTTTGAAAAACAATATGAGACCATTTCGAGCTTCTCTACTACACAAACTAAATTACATTCAGTCATGAAGGGTTTCGTTAAATAAAGATTTTATTATTTTCTAAAACATTATTGTATTTAGCATTTTTTGCCAAAAGAGAAATTGTGGCAAGACAATTTGAAAATGTAAGTATTGCAAGTAATAATTTAGTTTAAGCAAGGCCGAACACAATTATGATGAAAACATAGAACTGCAAATATTATTGGCCCAAATGTATTAAGCTCTAACAAAAGATACAGTGGAGACGGATAAGAGTGAAACACAGCCTGTTACATGGCAGTTAGGAAGCTGATTGGCTGGTAATTTATCACTCTTTATCCGGGTGTAGTATGTGTTGCCGGCGGTCGGGCTCCCGGCGACCAGCATACCGGCGCCGCAATCCCGACCGCTAGCATACCGACAGCTAGGCGAGCGCAAATGGGCCCCTTGCAGGCTTGCTCCACTCGCCACACTGCGGGCACGGTCGCTATCTATTCTCCCTTCAGGGGGGTCGTTGACCTCCAAGAGGGAGAACTGTCGGTATGCTGGTGGTCGGGATTCCGGCGCCGGTATGCTGGTTGCCGGGAGCCCGACTGCCGGCAAAGTTAAGACCATCCCTTTATCCGTCTCCACTGTATGTCTTGTTAACGCTTAATACAAACTGATGTTAAGTCTTTATAAGTGTGGGGATGGAATTTATTGGGTTTAGAAGCTGCTTGCTTGATTTTTTTTATATTGTAGTATCCTCCATTGAAAATACCAACATGTGGTGTAAACTGCACTATGTGAATATGTAACATACAAATTAGACTTTTAAAGACAACCTGAACTCCAGAATGAACATCTTTGGTAAAGTGCAGGTTTGGAACAGCCTGTACCCCAAAAAAAGTGATTACACCCGATTCATTGGCTAGCTTTGTTGCTATGATAATTGCCATGATAAAAGTTTGCCATTTTGTTTTTAATAACATGGCAGAATAACTTTCTTTTAAATTGTAAATTGTTTTATTTGTGTGAACATCAAACTAGCTATGTGTAATATGAACTATTGATTTTTTGTGACACTTTGTTTGGAGATTTGGAAATAAAATTCAAATCTCTATAATATACAATATTGTGGATAGTAAATATATATTATTAGCTTGTAGAAATTAGCTACAACAATGAAATACCTTACCAAGCAAATTTTAATTGCCAATCTATTATAAATTAAAAACACAAAAAAATGTAAATTGTCATGAAAAGTATTTTTTTTTACCAAAATATTGTATTTAGAGATATTGAAACACAATTAAGTCTGAATAACTATTAGACAAAGAAATGTTTAATTTACGAATTGTTTTCCTTAACTTAAAAAGCATTATCTTTACTTTTTTATTTTAGCTATCTAAGCCTATACAATATGGCATACTTTTGTTATAATTGAGTGAATCTTGTTTTTTGTTCCAGAATGTTTTTTATCTCTTCTCAATAATCCCAAGATGCCATGTACTGAGGATTTCATTAAATATGCAATAAACATTTTTTTCATTGAAATACAGTAGATAATCCATACTTCATATACCGCAGAAGAAAATCGTCAAAATATGACATTTTTGGTATATGATGAGAGTATCAGAACTTGTGTGTCTTAGTAAGTTAGCAGTTGGTAAATAAGTGCTCAATGAATTATCAAATAGAGTTAAGGAGAACACATCTGATAGTTTGTGTATTACACACACACACACACACACACACACATATATATATATATATATATTTTTTTTTTACTATAAAGATTATTAGAATAATACAAAGATGATATGAACAATACAAAGATAATATTTATAAGTTATAAATAAATTCTTTGTATTATTCTAATCATTTTTATAGTCAAAACTCTGGAGTGTACTATTGAAGTATGCTAGATGAGACTCTGTTTCCCCTGTCTCCCCTGTATACACATCAGTGATTGTATGTATGTGTATATAGATAGATAGATAGATAGACAGATAGATAGATAGATAGATAGATAGATAGATAGATAGATAGATAGATAGATAGATAGATAGATATAGATACACTGTACCGGCACTCCTCAGTAATGCAAGCTGTTCTGTGCTGGTTGCCTTCACAAAGTTAGATAGTATGCAGCTGTAGGTGCGGCACTCCAGTCTCCAAAAGTAATCCAGTACAACCAAGTAAGTAAAGTGCACTTTACTTACTTGGTTGTACTGGATTACTTTTGGAGACTGGAGTGCCGCACCTACAGCTGCATAATATATATATATATATATATATATATATATATATAATAGTACACACACACAAGCTGTAGTTGGGTAATCCATAGACAATGGCACTCCTGTCCATATACCAAAATTATGCAAGCAGCAACATTATGCATGCAGCAGCAATATTGTACTTGTTAGGTACTTTCAGAGTAAGGATTACAAACCTGAGGGCTCTAGTAGATGTTTGATTACACTTCCTTACAAAGATCATAAGCAGAATAGACCCACCACTGCTTAAGAATGCAGATGGATCACATCAATTTTACGTGTTTTATGAAGATTAGGGGTACTGTTATTTTTATCTTTTTTTGTTGTTTGCATTTTTTTTTTACTTCTCACAGGGGTAAAATCGAGCAGAAGCTACCGACAATGCAACTCTGGTGCTTTTAAACAAGGCAGAGCAACGTGTCACCACATTTACTAAGGTTAAATTGATAATACCTAATTACAATTAATTTTGATTGGCTTGCATGCAACTCAGCTGTGTCCCTTGCCTGCCCATTACGATCCAATACAAAACATGCACAGCTATTAGGCGTAGGCTGAGTCATGTGACTCACTTCACAGCATGGTCTGGTGATACTGGCCGATTAAGATGTACTAAGAATAACTGTTTTATTATTTTACTTTACTTCCTCCTCAGCATTTAATGCATGCTCTAAACCTATACTGCTTATAAATTCACAAGTGTAAAAGTAAAAAAGGAGCATGCACCATTTTGAATGTTAAAATTATATGTTTTAATGATTTGAATCTTCCAATCTGTATGATACTGGCTCAGTTTATGAAATTCTGTTGCAGTTTGAGAAAATGCCTTCAACATGTTATCATAATTTAATGAGGCTGTACTCCTTATTTTTATTTTTTAAATATGCTTTTAAGCTTTTGTGCCAAATTAAAATGTTATCAGTGTTGGATGTTATTACATGTGATCAAAAGGAATTGAAATGCAATGATTTATGTCTAACAGAAAAGGCTTTGCAAGTGTACCTAGTGTTTGCAATTAATCAATTCACTTAGTTAGAACTAGTAACAAAATGCCTCATGCTTCAGTAATGTATTGGCCCTGGCGAATTGGCATTTTGTATCCTCCATTGTCTTTCTTCACAAACTGGGTGCCCATACATTGCACATTTTAAAGTAGCTTAAATGTGAGTGCCATAGTCATGATATCGTTACAAAATACATTAAAAGATTAATAGAGAGGTGGCAAGTAGTAAAAGCTTGAAATGGTGCCAGAAATTACATTATATTAGGATGAATGTGTTGTACGTACAAAGGTGGTCATTCCGAGTTGATCACTAGCTGCATTTGTTCGCTGAGCAGCAATGAGGCAAAAAAAGGCACTTCTGCGCATGCGTATGCGGCGCAATGCGCACTCGCGATGTGCTATTACAACAAACGATGTAGTTTCACACAAGGTCTAGGGAAGCTTTTCAGTCGCACTGATGACCGCAGAGTGATTGACAGGAAGTGGGCATTTCTGGGTGTCAACTGACCATTTTCAGGGAGTGTTCAGAAAAACGCAGGCGTGCCAGGAAAAATGTAGGCGTGGCTGGGCGAACGCAGGGCGCATTTGTGACGTCAAAACAGGAACTGAACAGTCTGAAGTGATCGCAAGCGCTGAGTAGGTTTAGAGCTACTCAGAAACTGCACAAAAGACGATGTAGCCACTCTGCGATCCCTTCGTTCGCACTTCTGCTAAGCTAAAATACACTCCCAGTGGGCGGCGGCATAGCGTTTGCATGGCTGCTAAAAAATGCTAGCGAGCGAACAACTCGGAATGACCACCAATATCCAGCAGCTTATTTGTAATGTATCCCTGTCTCAAGGGGAGCCTCATACCACACATCATGTAGCCAGAATAGACCCCAGTTGGGATGAGCAGTGGGCCCCTTTGACCCATGCCTGCTGCCAGCACTCATTTTCTGAGGTGTATATATCTGGAAAGATGATGCCAATACAGAACCCATCTTTCTGAAAATATCAAGCAATAGACATACATTGGCAGAAGGTACATGGTGGGGGCTAACTGCACAAAGCAGGGCGGTGGCGCTGCACATGGGACACTCCTCAACCGTTTATACTCCTCTGACAATATAACAGTGTTTAGCATTTGCCCCAGCTGAACTGGCAAAAGAAGCCAACACAAAAGTGTCAAAACGGGTGAAAAAGTTCATTTTAACATATGAAAGCAAATTATTAGCCCATAGTCCCATTTGTTATAAAGTGTTAGTCGATGTAAATCCGTGTTTATCTTTTATCATCATGACTGGACTGTACATTGCAGAATTGTTGACTAGAAAATAATTATGTTCTTTTAAGTTTTTTGTATACTTCTGTAGAGTATATCAAAAAGTACTCTTTAGAAACATGAGACGTAACCATTTCTCAACCATTAAAATCACATAGTTTATTTCATGTGCACACAATTAGGAATTATTACAAATAAATCTAAAATTTAAGTATAATTAAGAAATTATAGTAAATACCTTTGTAATATACATTTAGCAGTCATGCTGGGATAAAGCTGTGTATATAAAGCTGAATAGTGATAAAAAAAAGGTATGTAATCAGGTTATCATGTAATGACAGTTTGTTTGAACTCTGACCCCTCCCGCAAGTGTCAGTGATGTTACTGTACTTCCAGAGAGTTCCGACATAACACATATCTACAGTCCCCAACTCTTCTGTTATTTCCTTTACTTACTCATACCACATACCACCTCATGATGAAAACACAGACACTTCTTAAAATCACCCAATAAAAACACTCCGTAGAGGAGACAAGGAAAGGATGTCCCTAAAAGTACAATGGTAAAGATTAAAAGGAAAAAGGTAATGCTAAGGATAATCTATATAATAAAATCAAGTGCTGAGAAAATAAACAGTTGAGGAGTAAGAGGGTGAGAAAGGAGGAGAAAAATAATTGGGAGGGTGCACCGAAGAGAGAGGGGGTAGCAGAGAGACAAAACCCCAGTCAGTGCCAGGCACAATGGGGTATATGTACTAAAATTAGGTTTTGGTAGATGCTTACCTTTCACTGAAGTAGCCACAAATTTTTATTTTAATAACCCCTCCTCCTTTTAAAAAATATATAAGTAATGCTGATAAAATAATAATGACCTAATACAGCCAACCCTTCACAATTTATATTACTGTCAGGGTAGAGAAATGCTGGCACCGGTGTTAGTTTTTATTGGCTCTAGATATGGGATATCCTCTACCTCCATCACAAACATATATAAAGCTGATAAAACACATTCTTGGTTGTCTTAGTGGTTAATTTAATTATATATTTCCTAATGATGCATAATTAAATGAAGAGATGTCTGCAATTATATTTCACTATAATATTGCATTATCACCGTGTTGTAATTATTTGTTTCATTCAACACTTGATTCATGTGGTTTTCTTTTACTTGTTTTAGGAAACAGTTGAGTAAATGATATTGTATTTTTCTTTTAGCCCTTAAATTCTTTATTATATTGCTTTGGCTACAGCATTATGGCAAAGTTTGTTATACCATGGAAATAATGGAAGCATTGTTTGTAGTATTTTATTATAAGCCACAGAAAGGTTTTTTTAGACATACTGTAGAATCTTATTACGGAACTCCCATAGCAAAGATTACAATTCCTCCTGTGAATCATTCTGTTTCTATAATACAACAATTAAAAACCCACTAGCAAGAAAATAAAACATAAATATACAGTGTACAGTAGAACCTTTTTTTGGGGGAAAAAACTAAGTAAGCACAACTAGTACAGTACATCTAGAAAAGTGTGTAGAACTGAGCATTAACACTATAGTCTAATAGTATGTAAAATGCATAGAAATATGAACAATATGAAATTAAGGGGTAAACGGATCGTGCCGCTATAACACTTCCAGCTTCGCCTCATTACCAAGGCGAAGCAGGAAAGGACATCGACAAGATGTACTAACATCTTGTCTGCCGAAGCGGGGGAGTTCCCCCCTCCAGCGATGTCCCCGGAGCACACAGTTCTTCAGTTCAATGCTGAAGCGCTGTGTCTCCTTTTCCCGGCCGGCTCCAGTGCGCCTGCGCGGGATCTCACTACTCACGTGAGATCCCCTGCGTACTCCTTAGCCAGGGACAGCTCTGTTCGTGCTGTGGTGAATGGGCATCGCTATCTGCAGCTGTAAAACAGCTGCAGGTGTCAGAATGGTCAGCGAAGCTGACCCTTCATACATTGCCCGCGCTTATCGGTCTACTATCTTTTAGACAGCAGTGCCAATATGGACAGGGGCACATAGCGCCACTGTCACTGTGCACACTCCGCCACTGTAATACGTGGGGGAGAAGCAGTATCAGTGCACATAACGCGCGCTGATACCACTTTTCCCCATATCGAGGATTAATACATTCACCCCTAGTCTACCTATTGTTGTATATTCAGGTCAGGTGCTGTTACTTAGCCAACATAGAGGCTAATTCAGTTCCCGAAGGAGCTGCATTGTGATGTGCAAAGTACCAATGTTCAGTGCTTTGAGCAAGCGCAGGACCCATCAGGGCTTGTGCGACTGGGTCCTGTGACACAGTATGGCATCAGACTGTCAGTGATTGACGGTCTGATGCCGTTTTGGGGCAGGAAAGAGGGGTGGACGGCCTCTGTTTGTGAAAACGGAGGCACATCACAGCCGTTTAGGGGGAGGGAAGAGACCAGGATCTACTTAGCTGGACATTGATTTCCTGACCTCTTACAAGGATATGTGACAGGCAGCTTGCATGACCCCATGGGTGCTGCAAGGTACCCGATGGTTTTGCAATGATCCGATGCTGCATCCTAGGACGTAGCTAGGATCAATACTGCAGCAGGAGGCGTTGTACTTGCAATAGACTTCTCCTTCTACATTTACAGAGCTATCGCTTCTGTTTCCAAGGAAGCAGCAGCGATAGCTACTCCAACTATATCTGAATTAGTTCCATAAGTTGTCACCTAGGCCATTAGAGTTTAGAGGAAGCCTAGATTACTGATTCAGTACCATAATGACATTAAGAATGAGGAATCTGTGCTGTGCCTTAAGTAGGGTTCTACTGAGGGCAGTGCAACTGGTGCTGCTGCCCAGGATGAAAGACTAAAGGTATGTTTTGACCGACTGTTATTGGCACTAGTCATACATGGCTGTCTTGGCAATAACTGTTCCCAGGTTCTGAAGACATGATATCATGAAATCATGACAGTGTCATTGCAGAGTGCAAGGAGAATAGAATAGAAATTAGGAGGAAGCCTAAATAAAGTACATAATACTAAAAGTGGGGGGAGGGGGGGGGTAACCATTACAAAAACAGGAAGCTCTCTGCAAAAAGAGCAAGTGAAAAGTGAAGAGGAATGTGATGGTGAGGACAAAGATGTGAGCAACCTTTGCTGTCAAGTGAACTCAAATATAGCAATGTTAGTAAATATCCCCTACTGAAAGCAGACGTCTAATGGGCTTGTGTGTTACTGCACATTTGCAATTTTGTACTATTTTTAAAACTTTACCCCCAAATGTCTATTGATTGATTTATGATGGCATCTTCACCCTTGTGATTGACTTTCAATGGGAAAGAGCTATGAGTGGATCACAGCTATGCCACCTTTTATTGCATTGCTCGTTTTGGCTGCATAATTTTAGAACTTACAAATATAGATGCTTCCATCATTCCCTGTGTACATTTGCTACTTATATAAGTGCTGCCATACTGTATGATGATGTTATACATGACATAGTAATAACATTAAACCTGATCGGAGAATGCGGACTGTGTATGCTACCAGATAAACTACTGTAACATGGAACGATATTCATACTTGTTTTGGCTTACCCAATCCTACTGGCAATTTGACAACTAAAAAGGATTTACATAATTTATTTCTTAATCCAGAAGTGCACCTTAAAGTGCCTCAAATTGCAATCTGCTTTTGCAGTCACATCAATAAGTATGAATATCAGGTCGACAAGTAGTTTTGAAATGCACATTGACCATGGGTGCATTGACAGAGATGGATGCAACTGCTTGAACAACTACTAATTTTGTGTATTTCCTTTTTATGGAAATTATTGGTGAAAAAAATTGTTCTTATATTAATACAGATGTCCTGTAACTTGCCCTAGGTTTGTTTATCATAAAAGTGCAACAGTCATAAACAAAACAATGACTGAAAGCTATCAGTTTTTATGCAGCAATAATTATACTCAAAGGATAACTAAAGCAAAGTAATAAATATACTCAAAGGATAACTAAAGCAAAGCAATAAGTATACTCAAAGGATAACTTAAGCAAAGCAATAAATATAACTAGTACAAAGTATAACCAGTAAGTATGGGCTGGGAACGTTACGTAGCCAAGGACATTACAGATTATGTTCTTGTCGGCACTATAATCCCAGCACCATGATGTTGACCCTGTTAAATTGCTAATAAAAGCGTTTGAATGCTGTCGGCAGTATAACTGTAAGCCTGATGTGAAAGCAGCTTGTTTACAGTTATACTACCGACAGCATTTAAATGCTTTAATCAGCATTGTAATGGGGTCAACAATGTGGAGACGGGATTATGGTGCCGACAAGAACATTGTCAATTAAATATTGGTTAGATCTGTTTAACTAACAAATGGTTTATAATAGTAAAACCATAGTAAGAATATAGAAATTAAGCAGCATTCGGTTTTAAATCAACAAGCAATATGCTAATTGTTTTTTTCCGGGATGGATTTATTTGCAGAAACTGAATCTAACCAGTTCATCTGAAGGGAGCACCGTGGATATCAGACCCCCTGGGGTAGTTGTGGAAGGAGAAGGGGAGCTGGTAGAGACTGAACCAGAGGAGGCTCAGGAGCCTGATGCCTGCTTTACAGAAGGTGAGTGGGAGAACATTGCTCATTAAAGGCTGCGTGTATGGCTTCTTACTTGGCAGTTGGCCTGCACAGCAAGATTATATAATGAGATGTAGTCTCCTGGTTAATCATAAAAGCACACATGTTGTGTGGAAAAAGAAAATCTTTATTGGCATCTAGAATTACAGGAAAAGACCTATGTTTTGTCTTTCTTCTAACATGCACTGCTCAGGATGATGAGAAGTCTGAGAAGGAGATGTTGACCCCAGTCTTTTAGTATTTGAACCTAGTAGCTAATGTTTCCTCTAAATTGACTGCATTGATAATCTACTGTTCAGTGTAACTAGGCTCATTGCTTTTTTCCTAACAATTTCCATTTTGAAATGATCATTTACTTATCACTCAGCCTAGGTAAGTGTAGGACTAGTTCAGTAGTATAGAAAGGTGGTGAATAATGTGTAGTGGTCTTGAGTGTGGGGAGAAGGAGGGCAACGCATCTTATATTACATGTACAGAAATGGGCTGAGCGAACTCCACGTTGTACAGGTTTTTGGTTTAAGGAAAGTATGGAACACTAGTTGTGTGACTTGGCCGTTCTAAGCATGACTTTACACACTGCAAATTGATATTGCAGCTGTATCCCAATTCATAACCTACCCAGGTACTTCTCAAATATGTAAAAAATCCATGCTGCCGTTTATTTTGTCTTACATAGAACTATCATTTATGCTACTACAGAAGATGACGGATTCCTCTCCATGAACAGTAAAGAATAAAAGGAACCCTAGACTGCATAACTTAATAGCAGAAAACACAACAACAATTAGTGCAGTCTTCCTGTTCAGCCCTCAGGTTTTTTTGGTTTGATTTGAACAAGGGGAGGGGGGGTGGGGGTAAGGGAGTTTGGAGTCCTTATGATGTTTTTTACTTCTAATAAGGAATTGCTGAAATCATACCACCATGCTGTATATAGTTAGAAAATAATTAGAAGTTACTTCTGGTGGGTATAAACGACAAGAATAAGACACATACATTTTGATTATGTGAAATGCTGAATATCTACTTGATTTATGATCATTCTAGGCTGTGTTAAGAGATTTCCAATTTGCCACGTGAATATTGATGAAGAGAACGGCAAGACATGGTGGGCGTTTAGGAAAACCTGTTATATAATTGTAGAACACAACTGGTTTGAAACCTTTATTATATTCATGATTCTCCTTAGCAGTGGAGCTCTGGTAAGTCCATATGTAAATGATTGGTACAGATCATATGGTTGTACAGATGTATCCTCATATTACTAGCTTCAATATGCCATGTGACACGGGACGCCTGGTGCAAGTGAGGGGCCAGGTTCCGTGCCACTCTGCTAGTGCTGTCATCTTTATTTCAGTCTTTTTACCTGAAAATATGTCTTATTCGCAATGCAGTACAAGTAGGATGCACAAGGAGACTGCACTGATTACTTTGATATGACACTTGTATATCTGGGTATTACTGGGTTTTTATATGTAGCACAACGGAACTTGTGTGGCCACTACACTCAAATATTCAAGTGTCATATATCAAATTAGTCAGCAAAGTTTCCTGGGGTATCCTGGTGACATTGCATTGTGCCTAAGACATGAGACTAAAGGGCCCTATACACTAGACCGATTTCAGCCCGATTTCAGCCCAATTCAGGCCGATATATTGGGTGAAATCGGGCATTTTCGGTGTGCTTTTTTCCCGATCTGATCCTATGCGCGTTCCCGTGTGCATCGGATCGGATCCCCCTAGATCCGACATATCACAAGTGCTGCACTCGTTATATGTCGGATCCCGCAGTAAATGGATGGGAAAGTAAAAGATATATTGTATGCAAAAAAAACTGCATACGATATATCTAATACTATCCTGCCAACGGGGAGACTGCTAGGAGGTTGGAGGAAATCTTATATGACACCTGGCGCAGAGTTACACAAGACCTGGCACACCCTACACCAATTTTTATTTTAATGCTAACCCTCCTGAGTCCCACATCAGCAGCAGCAGTATTGCAGAAATCATGATGAAAATGGTGCAGAGGACATTTACCTGGCATTTCGCGCATGTGCAGTAGAAAAATCACTCGGAATATGGCCGCCACACCATTTTCCCAGAGACTGTGCATGCGTACTAGACTCTGGGACAGTGCTAGGGTCCCCTAGTGGCCAGAGTCAACAGCGCTGCCAGCTAGAGAGAAGGGGGCTGATAAGGAGACTGCACACGGGCCTCCTCCTCTCTTAAGATGCCCCTGAGAAGGACACATCTGTATATAGCACTTCTCAGCATTTATACTGCTCCCCCTACCTTCGCATGCTCCTTTGTGGAAACGCCACTTTGGAGATGAAGCAGCATATGGAAGAAGGAGCATTATGTATTCAAGTCAGAGAAGCACCGGAAAGGGATATATATATATATATATATATATATATATATATATAAAATAAAAATGTAAGGGTTGTGTCTGTACACAGAATGTTTTTTTTATATAATATTCATGCAGAATAGTTAGGTTTCCACGGCATAGTATATGTTAAGATATGTATTTTGTGGATATGTTTATTTGTTTTCAAACATGATTAATTGCATACTACAGGCTTTTGAAGATATCTACATTGAACAACGGAAAACCATTAAAACCATGCTGGAATATGCAGATAAAGTCTTCACATATATCTTTATTTTGGAAATGCTTCTGAAATGGGTGGCATACGGATTTGTAAAATATTTCACCAATGCCTGGTGCTGGCTGGACTTCCTAATTGTTGATGTAGGTATTTAAACACACATTTGTATATATTGTGCTAAAATAGCTATACTAGCTAATTAATAATATGTGTTCTGAAAAAAGGAACAAATGATTAGTTGTTATCAAACAAGCAGTAATGCTACTTTTTGCCACTATTATACTGTAGTAGTAGTAGTAGTAGTAGTAGTAGTAGTAGTGGTAATAGTAGTCGTAGTAGTAGTAGTAGTAGTAGTAATAGTAGTGCATTTTACCTGTCTTGGTTATATAATATCCTGCATTTTATTATCTGAATATATAGGGCTCATTTACACGGACAGCTTTGTTGCATTTATTCTGTAATTTCTATTATACTTTGTTTGGTGAACACTGAAGTTGGTTTATATGGGAGAGAGTTATAAAGAATCTGTGCAAATTTAATTTCCATTCATTTGGAAATGATGTGTTACCTTAGACTGTGTGCCTAATTTAATGTGAACAAAGTGGATATGCCAGTTTACTAGAGTATTCCATTAATGGACACTAAATAAATGTTATAGTTGTAAGGCTACAAACAATGGTTGAAAAATAAATATTGAGCTACCAATATGGAGAAGTTGAGCAATTGATTACTACACCCCTTAGTTTTTTTCTGGTTGGTGGTTAATAGAATT
Source organism: Pseudophryne corroboree (assembly GCF_028390025.1). Lineage (NCBI taxonomy): Eukaryota > Metazoa > Chordata > Amphibia > Anura > Myobatrachidae > Pseudophryne > Pseudophryne corroboree. The sequence continues at coordinate 120,236,231 of NC_086450.1, forward strand.
AAAATAAACTACACTTGCCATCATGTTATTGGGATTTGAAATTTCTGTATATACAGTGCTGTCAGTGCCGTAACTAGATATTTTAGTGCTGTGTACAAGAATCAGCATCGCCCCCCCGACCGCCACCATATATAGAAAAGATACAGTTATATAGCAGGCACGCAACAAAACTATAGAGGCGTGGCTTCATGGGGAAGGTGTGTGTCCACAGAGCTCCCGTTTACACATTACGGCAGGCAGAACTCCCTTTTACACAGTACAGCTGGCACAGTCACCTTTTACACAGTACGACAGGTAGAGTCACCTTTCACACATTACGGCAGGTGGAGTCCCCTTTTACACAGTACGGCAGGTAGAGCCCCCTCTTACACAGTATGGCAGGTAAAGTTCCCTTTTACACATAATGAGAGAGAGGGGGAAAGAGAAATAGTGTCAGGGAGAGAGGGTGTCAAAGCAAGAAAGAGGGTTTGCATGGAAAAAGAGAGAGAGAGAGGGGAACAAGAGAGAGGATGTGCAACCGAGCACACTATATATATATATATATATATGTGTATATGTGCGTGTATATATATTTAGATTAAGAGGAAAAGGGGGCAATACAGGGAGCACACCACACCACCACACAGTAAAAGTAAGTACCCCCCACCACCACACACAGCAGCCATACTACACTACCCTCTCTTGCTAGTATACAGTAGCTGCGGCCATAGAGATCCCACACACACGCACCCCCAGTAGACACAACAGCAGCCATTCAATCCCCTCTCTCCCCTGCTCCACACAGCAGCCTGCGTCCGACACCCCAGCTCCACTCACACAGCAACAATGGCACATCTCCCCTCACCCCGCGCAGACATACCGCAGCCATCGCCAGCCTTGCAGCAGCCGTATTCTCCCTTCACCGCACTACACACATCTGCACCGCCTTTCCTCCTTCCTTCCTGGAGACTGGCGGCACGGTGACTGTGTTTCACTCTTCTCCCCACAGCACAGCAGCAGCAATCAGTTGCATCCCCGCCGCCCCTCTTTTAATAGTAGTGGCAGCGGTTGGCACCTTTCTCCCCTGTAGCAGCTTTCCTGTCCAGCGTGTAGAGCTACTTCCTGTCCAGCGTGTGCTGTGCTATGAAGGCACGGCAGGGATCCTTGGTTTGCGGCCGTCACGGGATGGAAATGGAGACAACCCCGCAATCCTCATCCACACCAGTGACTAGGTGTACTGAAGCTCACCGTGGGCAGCGGCCCTGCGGGTTCTGCCAGCGGTCCTGTGCCCTCAGTGCTTTTGCTCTGTGTGCCAGGCACCGCTGGCCCATAGCTAGTTATAGCCCTGAGTACTGCAATTGGAAAGGGTAAGTGTAGCTGAGCAAGTGGGAGTGTACAGGTCAATTCACATCATACTTGCTTATTCCCCTGAAAGGCTTCTGATTCTTGGGTGGCTCTCCCAGATGCCCCAAAAGAAGTATGCAAGTATCCCGGAAGCCACCTATGGCTGCCTGCTGCTGCCCACTTCTGAGTGAGTGGACAGTCCAGGTGACTGTAGTTGCTCAGACAAAGCAATTTAAATCAACACAGTTGTCAATGAATGATCTCATATGTATTATTCACTGTTCAGTGTTTCAAAATTAGATATGTAATAAATATTACTGCTGTTAAAAGCCAAATGTTTCCTCACTTGGGAAGCTTTCATCATTTCCATCTAACCAGAAGCCTACTTTATTTTTTGGGGGGGTTGACACCAATTGAACATAGTAAGTGTTCTGGGTGATGGTATTTCAAAGTGAATCCATCATATAAGTGCGCTGAGCCAATATTCATGAGATTGCAGGTGCCTTGTATTTCAGTAATGTCAATCATTCCTAGTGACAGATTGTAATCTCATAAATACTGGGTCAACCCAAAAAAAATAATTAGCTGGTTCCACGCAGTTCGCAAGTTTGTCCTGAGGTCTACAAAAAAGTTTCCCACTGAGGAATATTTTGACTATTATTTTAAATACTGATTGAATAGCACATTGCAGTGAGGAAGTAGAAAACTGTTGACACTTCAATAGTGTCCGGAGCTGCCTGTTAATGTCATATTTAGATTGTTTAATTACAGTAGAGCTATGTGATTCAATTTTAATCTTTTTTTTTTATTCCTTGTATTGGCTTTCCTTAATGACATGCATCAATTTTCCAACAGGAAGCAGATGGCTGTTCTCTGGAGCAATAATGGCTGCTAAAATACATTTGTGATACTATTTTCCCTCTGTTACATTTATTAGTGATTTTTTTAAAATATAATATGGTGATAATGTGAGAGTCCTGTATTAAACGAGTAAGATGGGATACCTTTCAGCCACATTTTGAGTTTCTAGATTAACATCAGTTTTGTGCATTCAACATAGTCCTATTCAAATGTGTTATTTAATGCTTCTTATAACAATTTCTACAAAGAGTTGATCTTTAATTTTAAGTCCATTTTTCAAATCTGTGCATGTGCTAGTTGTAAACACATTACATTTATTCCAGAGGAACTTAGAGTAGTCATAGTGATCATTGATCCTTACCTCACAGTTGTGTGAACCCGTGTACAATCTTTATAGTGAATAACACCAATTTGACTTTCATAACTATAGGAATCCTGTAACAAACAAGGCTAGAAACTAACCTTTCCCCACAAGTAAAGGAATCTTTTGTGCATAGGATCCCACTCATCTATGAGATACATTTGTGCTAAGGGGTGGACTTGGAGGCACTCAGGGCTGAACTGGATACGGGGTACAAGAGAAATCTCCGGTGGGCCCCACTACTCAAGTGCCCCACCCCCTTCTCTAGGGGTCAGATTCCAGATTGTACACTCTAAATATACATTGTTACTGTCAGTGCTTAAAGTGGGCCGAAACGGGGCGGAACTGCATTCCGTCACTTCAAATTCAACCAGTTCCACCTCCGTCCAGCCACTAGCGTCTGATCCTGGCTTCAGTGCACTTGGAAGCTTGTAGCAGCCGCCAGCCAATCCTTGCTCATGGGTGGACCAGTTGCCAATTAAAAGAAAGCAAGGCTTTTTTTTTTAACTGGGTGAGCCCCGTGAGCCAATCATGGCTCGCACACCGCCAGCCAATGAGAAGCTGCTCAGTGGCAGCTTCTCATTGGCTGGCGGTTCGCCAGCCATGATTGGCGCACAATCGGCGCCAGATTCAAAGAGCGGCATCTTCTTTTGATCAGTAGCCGGTCCGCAGAAATGGCTGGCGGCCGTTGACACCTTCAAACCTCACTACAGCTGGAACCCACCGACGCTCCCTGCTCCTCCTCCGTCCCACTCTCTGCACAGACAGACGTTTTCTCCTCTCCCGAGTCTAGCAGTGTGCGGTCCACGGGATAGCCAGTGCAGTGCCTCCGGCTGTCGCCATCCCTGTGATGCCGGTGGAGGATGAGGGCGCTGCTACAGGAGCCCGGAGTCTGTGCGCTGCTGTTTGGGGTCTTTGTGTGAGCACTGGGGCTGAGACCTCCTTGCTATGTATATAGTGATACTGCTCTGTATGTATCCCTCCTATATCTATGTATCCAGCTGGGGTCCCCTATCCCCCATCTTGGTTGTGCATTGGGTTACATGTTTCCCAGGTTGCAGGTGTAGTTTTTGGCTGGATCAGTTCTTTCATTAATGTTAAAGTAACAGTGATGTAATGAGGTACAATGGAGCTGATTTTTAATTGGGGGTACTATTGTGTGGCCATGCCCTTTCTTAGTGAGGCCACACCCCTTATGCAGTGCGCCGTAGGCGCGAGGGTGATAGAGGAGATGAGTTCCCCCACCTCTCCAGGACCACTTTAAGCACTGGTTACTGTAATAGAGGCTTGTTGCACAGTGGAACAGGAACACTGATAAACATGGGTGCTTGGTTTGATTCTATAGAAACTACACCAAGATTTGCCTGATTGTTAGCCAAGCATCTGTGGTGACTGACCACAGCCCCTCTGGTGGCAGACTACACCCATTAAGCATGGGCCCCTACTACTCTCACTTTCCTCAGTAGGCCCTACATACCCCAGTCCGGCACTGTAGGCAGTTGATACCAGACCCCTGCGGTTCTACAGGTAGCCAGCCAAAGAGTGTTACTGGCCAAATGTGTTTCTTCATTAACATAATGGGGTTGATTCAATTCAGCAACAGTTGAATAGTGCCGGGAATTAGCTCCCGGCGCTATTCAATACAGCGACTAGGTACCCTCAATTGTCAGGAATTCTTCTCTCGGCCTCGGGGGGTGAGAGAAGAAAACCGACAAAAGAGCTGCCACGCAGCCGGCGCGAGGCTGATTCTGACGGGAATCAGCATCGCCGCAGGTAGTTAAGTCGGAGAATGCTCGTTCTCCCGACAAAACTACCTGTTAAGTCGAGAACGGGCATTCTCCGACTTAACTTTAGCTGAATTGAATAGCGTCGGGAGCTAATTCCCGGGGGCATTCAACTGTTGCTGAATTGAATCGACCCCATTGATTCACATTTAGTCAATATTTTAATACAGTTCACTTACCAATGTTAATAATGATTATTTATTTATATGTTAATTTATTTATAAAGTGTATTCGTCCAGTAGGCCTTATAGCACTTTACATTCTTGGTAGGGTGAGGAGCCATCTTGGGCTGAGTTACTGTTCTAAATTATTATTTAAATCAGTTCTTTCCAAATTAGAGTTTACAGTCAGAGATGTACTAAGCAGTGAAAAAAGTGAAGAAGTGAGCCAGTGGAGACATTGCCCATGGCAACCAATCAGCACTGAAGTAACATTTAGAATTTGCATACTATAAAATTATACAGAGCAGCTGATTGGTTGCTATGGGCAACATCCCCACTGGATCACTTCTACACTCTTGTCACTGCTTACTACATCTCCCCCTAAATTCGCTACTACACACAACATGCTAGGGTCCATTTATCTTAGAAGCGAGTTAACCCACAAGCAGGTTTTTTGAGTTTTGTGAGGAAACATACAAACTCCACAAAGTTTGTGCCTCTGTGGCAGTTGAACACAAAACCCCAGTGCTCTTAGGAAACAATGCTAACCACTGTACTGTTTTGATTTCATTTAATTCTTTTGTACATGTTCCAAAGATAAATTGCTACATGTATGTATTTATAGTATATGCATTCTATATGTGATCTCAGTATGGTGAAATTAGTCTTCTTAAGTGTTTTTGTCAAACCATAATATGCTTCACAGGGGCACATCTAGAGAGAAGGAGGCCTGTGTCCTATCGTTCCACACATGTTGTCAGGGTAGGGATGACGATTTTAATTTTATTTTAATAAAGATTGTATTTCTTCATATGGAAACCACAAACCAGTTTCCCTGCATTTTGTTTTGAGACATATGGTGGAGTTTTAAGGATTACTTCAGTCCGATAGGAGGTTGTGAAAGAAACCTTTATGTGCAAGTCTTCACAGTACTCATGTAAGCATACATGTGAGCACCTATCTGATATCATCTAGACACCTTTGGTGTGATATATTGGCTGAGGGATCTTCTTGGTGCCTATTGGGGAGAGGACTCAACACCTTCCTGCTTCCTACACATTTGGAGTTTCAATAGTGGACTTTATGATACAGTTTCACACATTGCTTTTTTGTATATTTTTTTACATATACAATGACCCATTGAGGAGTATACAGTGCCTTGCTAAAGTATTCACCCCCCTCTGCATTTTTCATGTTTTGTTGCCTCACAACCTGGAATTAAAATGGATTATTTGAAGGTTTGCATAATTTCATTCACAGAACATGGCTACAACTTTAAAGATGTTTTTTTTTAATTGTTAAGCAAACAACAAATAGGACAAAATAACAGAAAACTTCAGCGTACATATCTGTTCACCCCCCTAAAGTGAGTACTTTGTAGAGCCACCTTTTGCGGCAATTACAGCTGCAAGTCGCTTTGGATAAGTCTCTATGAGCTTGCCACATCTTGCCACTGGGATATTTGCCCATTCCTCAAGGCAAAACTGCTCCAGCTCCTTTATGTTGGATGGTTACCGCTTGTGAACAGCAATCTTCAAGTCTTACCACAGATTCTCAATTGGATTCAGATCTGGGCTTTGACTAGGCCATTCCAACACATTTATATGTTTCCTCTTAAACCACTCGAGTGTTGCTTTAGCAGTATGCTTCAGGTCATTGTCCTGTTGGAAGGTGAACCTCCGTCAGAGTCTCAAATCACAGGCAGACTGAAACAGGTTTTGCTCAAGAATATCCCTGTATTTAGCACCATCCATCTTTCCCTCGATTCGAAACAGTTTCCCAGTCCCTGCTGCTGAAAAACATCCCCACAGCATGATGATGCCACCACTATGTTTCACTGTGGGGATGGTGTTCTTGGGGTGATGGGACGTGTTGGGTTTGCACCAGGCATAGCATTTTCCTTGGTGGGTGAAAAGTTAAATTTTAGTCTCATCTGACCAGAGCAACTTCCTCCATACCTTTGGGGAGTCTTCCACATGCTTTTTGGCAAACTGAAAACGTGCCTTCTTATTTTTAACACTAAGTAATGGCTGACGGCCGAAGGCCGTCGGGACGCTACGATTGCCTCTGCCTGATTGACAGGCAGAGGTGGTCGCTGGGCGGGGGGGGGGGGGGGGGCGGAACGGCGGCGTTTGGCCACCATTTCTTGGGCGCGGTCCGGCCAACACAGGCGTGGCCGGACCGAATGGGGGCGGTCAGCGGCGACTGCGTGATGTCACACACAGCCGCTGCGGCCCGCGGAGCGATGAGTAGCTCCCGGCCAGCATGCTAAAGCTGCGCTGGTCGGGAGCTACTCTTGAAGTGCAAAGGCATCGCCGCTGTGTGATGCCTTTGCACTTCTGCGGGGGATGGCCGGCACTGACATGCGGGGCGGGATAGCCCTGTGCTGGGCGTCCCCCCACATGTCAGTGTGAATGATCGTAGCTGTGCTAAATTTAGCACAGCTATGATCATCTCGCAATGACCCCCCATGTTCTTTCCATTTGAAGATGATGGATTTGAAGGTGCTCCGGGGGATCATGACTTGTACTTCTCAACAACTTTGTCCCTGACTTGTTTGGAGAGCTCCTTGGTTTTCATGGTGTGATGTCTCTTGCTTAGTGGTGTTGCAGCCTCTGTGGCCTTTCTGAAAAGGTGTGTTTATACTGAAAGATCGTGTGACACTTAGATTGCACACAGGTGGACTTAATTTCACTAATTATGTGTCTTCTGAAGGTAATTGTTTAGACCAGAACTTTTGAGTGGCTTCATAGCAAAGGGGGTGAATACATATGCACATGCCAATTTTCAAATTTGTATTTATAAAATTAGTTTTTTATATAAATTTTTCTCATTTCTCTTCACCAACTTAGACTATTTTGTGCATATCCATCACATAAAATTCAGATAAAAAAACAAAAACAAAATGAGAGGTTGTAATTTAACAAAATAGGTAAAAAGCTAAGGGGGGTGAATACTTTAGCAAAGCACTGTATTTATGAAGATTTGAGGACATTGGAAAGCGCAAAGTGAGACGTAAACTTTTTGTTTGTACACATCACACAGCATCTATGCAATGCAGAGCAACACTGACAGTGCCCCCCCCCACCACCAACTTTTCTCCCCCACAGGCAGGGCCAGTGCTAGGGTGTTTGGAGCCCCCCTGCAAACTATAACTTTGTGCCCTCCCATCTTTAATTAAGAGATAGCGTGTGCCAAAGTGGCACACCACAAAAATGGGTGTAATCTCACAAGGAAAGGCAGTGTCCATACAATTAGACATTTCCTTCTATCCCCGTCGGTCTGTCCGTGCTTCTATATGTGCTCCATTCTGTCTGTGCTTCAACCTATGCTCCGTTCAGTCTGTGCCTCTATATGTACCCCTTTCTCCCTCTATCTGTACACTTTTCTGCCTCTTTATGCCTCTATCTGTACCCCTTTCTTCCTCTGTACCCCCTTCTGCCTCTCTGTGCCCCATTCTGCCTCTGTCTGTAACCCCTACTGCCTCTGTGACCCATACTGCTTCTTTGTTCTCTATTCTGGCTCTCTGTGCCCTGTTTTGCCTCTATCTGTACCCCCTCTTGTCTCTCTGTGCCCGCTTCTGCTTCTCTGTGCCTCTAACTTTATCGTCTTTCGGCCTATGTTCCCATTCTACGCAATCCATTATTTATTTCACCCCCTACCCCTGTGTTCTCTCCCTGCCATTGTCACCCCTTACCCCTGTGTTCTCTCTTAGCCACAGTGTCACCCCCTACCCATATTATCTCCCAGCAATTGTGTCACCCCCCACAACCACAGTGTTCCTCCACCTTCCCTCCCACACCGAGTCAGTGCTGCCTATTGAACTGAGCTGCTTACCTGATCCATTAGACCAGGTATAGCTGCTCCACTTCAGTGTCTGTGGTGGGCCGCTCATTATAGTGCCTTCCAGGTCTCACTGAGCGTGCAGGTACAGGCGCTAACATCCGATTCTCCACGTCTGCGTTGGCCGGCATCTAAGTATGGCAAACAGCAGCAGGCGGCATCCCTCCCATTCCCACCCCTGCCCTGACGCTATTGGTTCACGGTTCCCCGCCCCACCCACATACTGCCCCTCCTCCAAAATGCAGCAGCAGCGCTCACTCACTGTGACTGCGGCTGCCTTGCTTCCACCGGCGCGGCGCCGCTCTGTCAGGACGTGAAGTCAGAGTACCGTGCTGGTGCTACTGCTCATCAGGGTAGCAGAGCGGGGAGAGCACCTACCCAGACAAGCGCCTCCTTGCTTTGCATACCCTTGCTGAGAGGGTTGCACTGGCTCTGCCCACAGGACACTGAGGCCTGCGAGTGGGACAGTGAGACAATCCCAAAAAATGGGACTTGCCCCCTAAAAGCAGGACAATTGGGAGGTATGCAGCTGCAATATTAAGGTGTGCAATAAACCTAAGTTGGGAGCAAAAAAAAAAAAAGCAAGTATTGTACTTTGTATATGGAAGAAACCATTTTGCAATGCAAGGGGTGCAATTACACCAGGATGTGTAGGCTTTAGATGACAAAACCGTAATTGCTGATAATGCAGTGAAAAATGGAGAAAAGCATCTCTGACTACAGCTGCAGCTCCATCTAAGGACATTTAGTCAAACAATAAAACAGGAAAATTTAGCTTTTCATACAAATCATTGTCTGCATAAACGATTCTGCACAGTGTGCACCAGTCTTTTCATAAAGTTTCAATGCATTGTAGGTATGTCCTTAACCACAATAAACCCATTGTAGGCTATGGACACATTCATGGCTTAATTAAGACAAAATAAATGCATTTAGATAAGTAAAATGTCCCCCAAGCAGCTCACATTTTATTCACTAGTTTCTTTGTCAGAGTTTATAAAGCATGTGACTCATTTAATTGAATCTGCAGTTACGTTGAGCATTCCCTATATTATAATCAAATAGAGAAGTCAATGTGTTAATGAGTTCTGCTGATATCTTGTGAACACTTTATTTTGCAAGCTTCAAGTATGCAAATTGCTTGGTTGGTTCCCTCCTACTCACTATAATGGTAAATGTATTCCATTCTGTTTTGGCGGACACTTTTAATGATGCAGCACACATGATCATGAATCATAAAGTAGTTACACGGGTAATAAGGGTGAAAAAAAGACACTGTCTGGTTTTACTGTGCTGTATGGTGGATTTAAGATAGGTATAAAAAAAAACCTTTCAATTAATTTCCAGTTAGTGTGCAAGAAACTTTACTGACTCCTTGGGGCCAATTCAGTTAGGTGTGATGTGCTACTGAACATCCAACCATGGGGGTCATTCTGACCTTAACGCTCGCTGCAGTTCTTAGCAGTGCAGCGTTCAGGTCAGAACTGCGCATGCGCCGGTGCATGGCTGACAGCCGACGGCTGTCATTGCCTAGTGATCGCCTCTGCCTGATTGACAGGCAGAGGCAGTCGCTGGGTGGGAGGGGGTGGCACGGCAGCGTTTGGCCGCCGTTTTGTGGGCGCAGTCCGGCCAACCATGCGTGGCCGGACCGTGGGGGGTCGGGCCACAACGGCTGCGTGACATCACGCGCAGCCGCTGCGAGCTGGGCAGCGATGAGTAGCTCCCGGCCAGCGCGCAAAAGCTGCGCTGGCCGGGAGCTACTCCTGAAGTACAAAAGCATCGCCGCGGTGCGATGCTTTAGTACTTCAGCGATGGGGTAGGGACTTACATGCGGGACGGGCTAGCCCTGTGCTGTGCGTCCTCCCGCATGTCTGTGTTCCTGATCGTAGCTGTGCTAAATTTAGCACAGCTACGATCAACTCGGAATGACCCCCCATGTTGTGATTATGCAGGTTGCGATTTGCTGTTCCAAGATGGCACTTCACAGCCAGTTGAACTGTATACATTGGGTCATCCGTTAACATGGGGCATATAAATTTACATACCCTTCTGTTCTAACATATTATTATTCATTAAGGAGAGAGATAAAGTGTCAAAACTTAGCTCCTGTTATTTTTCAGGCTATGTGTGAAAAATTACAGGAAATGATTGGTTGGTACTTTAGACCTGATTCTGATTTGTAAGTAAAGTAAAAAAGCAAGTAACTCTGTATGTAGAACAAACCATATTGCAATGCAAGGGGAGCAAATGCATTTTTTTTTTCTGTGCAAGGTAAATACAGGCTTTTGCATGTAGCCCAAAAAAGCATACCTCCCAACTTTGGCTGGCATGAAAGCAGTACAGCTGGGTATGCGAAAGGTGCATGCTCAAAATTAGGGGGCTTGGCCCTCTGTCAAGGGGACTCGACCTCCTGGGGAGTGTTGTTTATGTGGGTCATGCTCCTGTTTTTGTCACTGTGGGGGCATGCCCTGTGCTCTGTGAGTTGCATCTATTCACCGCTAAGCAGAGCAGCAAGTGAGAGAGGGCCTCCCAACTACTGCCCCAACTCCCCCCACACAAACACACCGCAGGACACTGCGGCCCAAGGATGGGACATCCGGACAGTGCCAAAAAATGGGACTGTCCCGCCAAAATTGGGACAGTTGGGAGGTATGCAAGTGTTAGACAACTTTATGTGTGCATAGCAATTTAAATTTTAATTTGGCAACACCCAACCCAAATCTAAATCTATCCGCATGTCACATCTGCCCCACCTTCACTGCAACATGGTTTTACCCAGGTGCGCGGTAACTTGTTTTTTTGTTTTTTTTTTACTTCCAAATGAGAATCAGACCCTTTATCTCTCTCCACCCTTTGATAAATATGTGCCTATATCAGCTAACACTCACCATCACAGCACAATCCACAGCTTAAGTTGGATACACACATGCTGATGCTGAGATCTATTTTGATCATTCAGAGCAGATTTTGCCAACATCTCTGTGCATAGAAGTTCAAATGGCTCACAATGGGGTCTATGTACTAAGCCTTGAAGAGAGATAAAGTGGACAGAGATAGAGAAACCAGCTCCTGTCATTTTTCAAACACAGCCTGTAACATGATAGTTATGCGCTGAATGGCTGGTACTTTATCTCCATCCACTTTTTCTCTCACCAAGGCTTAATACTAAGGCGGAGATGTACTAGGTAGTGAAAAGAGTGGAGAAGTGAGTCAGTGGAGAAGTTTCCCATGGCAACCAATCAGCTGTGCTATACAATTTTATAGTATGCAAATTCTAAATGTTACTTCAATGCTGATTGGTTGCCATGGGCAACTTCAACACTGGCTTACTTCCCTACTCTTTTCACTGCTTAGCACATCTCTCCCTTAGACCAACTGTGATCAGAGTGGAGCTGCTGTCAGGCCAAAGGGAATTCTTATCACCCAAACACTGTATTTGCCTCTGTGTATCTTCATCTTTATGATCTCTTCATTTACCCATCCCTTTAAATATCTGGCTGTAATAATTAATCCATCTGTTTAAATTTGCCACTGATTGGGTTATGTGCTGACCACATATAGCAATCTGTGTCCAGATTTAACCCGAAGTCTACAAGCAAATGTGTCCAGGGACAGGGCGGTATGTCATTATACCTACAGTAGATCAAAATTTGCACAATTTGCCCTTTTACACAAGGATAGAAGAATTTTCTACCTATCAAAAGCAATAGAAAAGCACCACAAATATTAACCCTTTATTCATTAAGCATGCTGTTGGTTCTGAACAGATTTCAATCATATCCCTTTTGGCAGTGGCACTCGGGTATGACCAACTAGCTGCTATAAAATCTCTAAGGACCTTGAGAGCACTGAGACCTCTACGTGCATTATCAAGATTTGAAGGCATCAGGGTAAGACTACCTCATAGGTTGTCAGTGTCACGCAGCACAGATTGGCTTCTTTCCTTTGTAGCAGACGTATAGTCAGGTTTAATTTTGCTCTTTAACCAACTGGAGATTTGGTAAATTGTGAATGAGGGTAAGTCTATGAGGAGGTGTGTTCCATTGTGTCAGCAGGTCTCTATCAAAATATAAAGGTTCACTTCTTTTCTTCTAACCAGCTTTACTTTTGCAGTTCTCCTGCTGACATTGGAAGAACAAGAATGCATCATCGCTACTGGAAAAACAAAAGATACCTCATGTTTATTTCATGGATTGTGGCAGAGAAATTAGAATTGTTACTTTTGTTTTTGTATAGGTCTCTCTTATTAGCTTAGTAGCTAATGCCTTGGGATATTCAGAACTAGGGGCTATTAAGTCACTAAGAACATTAAGGGCGTTGAGACCACTAAGAGCCCTCTCACGGTTTGAAGGGATGAGGGTAAGATGAACAAGGATTTTACTGCATGAGTAGAAACATAGATGTGATTTATGTCATAAGGAATGATAAATCTATGCTGTCCTATTGCTTTTATGATCATTTCAACTATAGCTCAAATTAATTGCCATTATTTCCAATGGCAATAACTTGCCTTTACATACTGCACATGTTCCAAATTTAATGATTAAGAAACCATAGAGGCTTGTACATGTCATGATAAAAATTGACAAAGTATTATTTGGTTTGTTCCTAATCTTTCATTACCAATCACGTTACCGATGAGGTCTGATTTGGAAAGGCAAATTGGTTGAACATTTTTTCTCATTGGGAACACACTTGGTCTTCTTGGTTTGCAAAGTATGCTTTACTTTATATTAACTACATTATAAAACCTAACAAAAGCAAACACACAAAAAAAATCAACATTTTGTCATTTGCTGGATCCATCAGGACCTCCAATGCTTTCACCAATGCACAAGTCTACAGAGTGTTCATTTTGCTTTCTGTACTCCATACAATTATAAACTTGAATTATTCATGTAGTTATCTTAAATGTAGCATAAAAATAATGAAAAAACAGTGACTGTATTGTCAATATAGCAGCTTCCGCTCTGTGTAGGAGGTGGGAGTACTATGACTGCAAAAGACTATTAAGCCCCTTTCACACATAAGATCTGGCAAATACATGGCCTTGACCAAGGTCTATCATCCCGTTTGAACCTAGGTCTCAGGCAGAGACCCACATTCACACTACAGTAAAAACCCAGGAATTTCCCAGGTCAGATGCGTTCACACTGGAATTTGTTGTGTCATTTAAAGGGGATGCTTTTTTTGGCTCGCAGTAATAACGTAATTGAAAAATTAGGATTTTTGGCCCACTGTGTCTACTAAGTCCGCCCACTGGTGCTGTGGCTGCCACTGTGTTCCATGTGCTCCCCACTCATGTGGTCCATGTGCCTGCAGTTGCTGTCATCTGCAAGTGCACCGAACAGCCAATGAGACACACTTCTTTCAACCCGGGTTGGATGCGTGCACACTATAGGTGATCCAGGTTACTCCAGGAAAATCCCTGGTACCGAGCAAGGTCGTGAACCCTGGACTCCAACCAGGGCAGTTTCTGTTCACACATTGGTGATGTACTAAACTTTAACAGAGTGATAACATGTCAAGAAATAAACTACCGGCCAATCAGCTCCTAACTGCTAAGTTTGAAAAATGCTAGGAGCTGATTGGTAGTTTATCTTGCTCTATTTTATCACTCTCCTAGGCTTAGTACATCTTCCCCAGAGCAAAAACCCAGGTCAATGTGCGTTCACAGGAAGAAAAAAATGGGGTTTTGCGGTATGTGTGAAAGAAAGGGGTATGAGATTGTAACATTTTGATAGCCAGTAGTGTGAAAATTCTGCACAACAATTTAGGATCAAGCAATAACCAGTTTGCCTTTGAAAATTATTTCATGACATTATCGGTAATTAATGACAATAGAAATCTGCAAATATAGCCAGTGTCATTACTACATGTGTAATACCGAAGCTGCATTTAGAGAAGTCAAATCTGGTACCCAAAAATGAATGGGAATCAGCAAGCTTCGTACAGCACAAAGCAGTTTAATAACATTGGCTTATTCTGTTGTATGATTGTTATACTGTACAAGACTTTTATTTAGCAAATTTATATATTGGCTTCACTGCAATGATTACTTATTTCTGTTCACTTGAGAAATGGTTCTAGTTTTATTTGAATACTATTAAACACTAATTCATGCATGTATATTTTGGATTTTTACTGGCAATTCAGTTCTGATGCTTGTACTACAATGAGTCACTTTTATATATTTATAGTGTATATAATGTGTTAAGATATACAGTAACAGCAACATAAACATAACATAGATTAAATATATTGCAGTATACAAACTTTAAAATAATGCTTCAGTTAAAACTACATACAAAACATAAAATGTGTAGAATAGAATATGAATGAACTTTATGTACGGTATGTACACTATTAGGTTTCTCCTTTCATTACGTATACAGATGAATCTTCATACATTATTGATGCAATCGTGTCATTATTGATGCACTCGGCATGCCCTCCTGTGTGACTTTACCAGCGCCAGGCATCTTTTTTGCAACTTTCTATCTGAAAATGCACCATATTTGCAATGCGATGCCACTAGGACACATTAGGAGGTGGTGCTGATTAATTTAATATGCAGCACTTGTATATCTGTGTGCGATTGAGTCTGTATCTGTATACAAAGTGCTGTTGTGCTGTGTACAGTTGTGTCCTCTGTATTTGCTGCAGACACATTAAACTGCCCTTCTAGTTAAGTCTAGTCCCTAGCAAGTTTACTAAAGCCGAACGTCTAGTCATGTATCTTTTTGCCCTGAAAATGCATCTTAATCGCATTGCTATGTTAATACCATGAACAAGCAGATTATGCTCATTAAAATGATATGAGACGTGTATATCTGCATAGGAAATACTACGTTACAGCATCCGTAGCAGTTTTTCATTGACACGACCTCAAACAATTTTCTCAAATTACCCCCAAATCAACTTTTTACATTAATTTATATATCCCAAATTTAATTATATTTAATTATATATTTCAACTGGAAAAAAATTGTTTTTCATCTTTATTTTAAATACTTTTTAAATTGGTCTAAAATTACCCCCAAATCACCTTTCTTCTACTTTTTTTTTTAAATTTGTAATTAAAATAAAAAAGTTTTATTTTATCTTTTTTTATAAAAAAAATCTTATTTGCTGCATTTTTTAATATAAAAATTTCCGCAACCCAATTGTATCATCTGTAGTAATGAAAAACTGCGATTTTTTTTTTAGCAAAATTCTTGTGGCCAATTGAATAGGCCCCTAAAGGGGGGTACACACGGAGAGATCCGTGCTTAAAATCTAAGCAATCTTGCTAGATTGCTTAGATTTTAAGCACGGATCTGCCGTGTGTATGCCCTCCAGCGATAGCGATGCGCGGCCCTGCACATCGCTATCGCCGATGCTAGATTGAGCTGCATGCAGGCTCAATCTAGCGGGTCGCTCACTTCACCGTTGTGTGAAGTGAGCGGCCCCCCGTCGGCTTTCCCCCTCGCTCAGCACATCGCGCTGCGCTGAGCGGGGTGAGAGATGTGTGCTGAGCGGTCTGTGTTAAGATCGTTCAGCACACATCTCTCCCGTGAGTACCCCCCTTAAGTGTCTGTGTTTACTGCCTATGAAAAGTATTACACCATAAATTATTATTTCAGCTAATATTCATGTTCCAATTGCAATTATTTTGGAGGAAGCCTTCTGCAAAAACTACAGTACCTCCACATTTCTTCCAGTTTGTGTGTCTATTGAAGATCTATAGGGTTATATCCCTTATGCTGGTCATACTCTGTGAGCTAAAACTTACAATCAGACAGACAGACCGACAAATTATTTGACATTGCCATACACTGCCAGATAGTTGGTTTCTGATGGCGAGTATATGCACTGTCAGATCCAAACATCAATTATAGCATATGTTGGCCAGATTTGTCATGCCAAAGTGTGTGATAATTGCTGCTAGGACGCTGTCATGCATTGGTCAGTTATCACGCCGATCACTTGATAATTTGCTCATTGGGCCAACAGCTACACAGTGTATTAACCCCTTTAGCTGAGTTTAATATACTACATTTGTATTATGACTTTTAGAGTTTTCATTGCTTTGTTGTTTTACACTTTTAGGAACTTTACCTAATCTACAGTGCCAATAGCCATATTGTTAAATTACCCTCTTATATAGCTTTCCATAGTAATACATTGAATGAAAGAACAATGCGTTAGGCAGCCTTCCATATAGCTATACAACAACATTATGCAAATAATCCCCCTGAAGCTATTATCAGACTGGAAAGATAATAAACTAAAGGAGCCAGATGCATTATTTAATTAAATTATTATTGGAGCATAAAGGTCAGATCTTAGGCAAATTCTCTAAAAGTGGAACTAGGTCAGATGTTGTGCTGCTTTGTAGTATATGGATATTATTTTTGGGATTGCTACTTGTTATAAAGTAATGTACTTTTGCAGGATAGCTGTATTATTTAATATGCAGTAATGATATAAATAACACTGATGCAGAGATTGAAGGAGGTAAGAGAGGTTACTAATGACTGGATTGAATTTTGTAAATACATTACCTTAGTTATTAGCAATGTAACAAAGGGCATATGAACAAGCAGTTAGGCTGATGGATGGTTTTATTTTTAAGGAATAACACTGAGTGAAACACTAAGGAAAAATGAAAAAGTTAAATTGTTCTGTTTTTTTATGAGTATGCCCTTAGATTCATGCACTGTCGTAATGGAGTTGTTATAGTTTCATAATGGTAATTGCAGTCAGATGATGTATCAGAACATAATGCTGAATCAGCTCTGGTTATCAGGCGCACCAAAGCATTATGTGTGTGTGTATATATATATATATATATATATATATATTGGTCTGTCCACTAAGTTGCAATATCTGGAGTGTGGTGATTGGTATTTCCATCATTGTAAGGCTGTGCGTTACAATGATGACTCACTGCTAGCCAAGATTAATGTGAACACTTGACTTAAAGGCATTGTCCACAACATTCTGCCTTCTTCTTTAAGAGGATCCTCTTCTTTATAGCACTTTGTTTTTGTCTCACCAAATGAAAATGGTATTAGAACTCAGTTGTCCATTCAGAAAGCTGGCAGCAGATTAGGGGGCCTCTGCCTATGCATTGTATTAAGTCTATTAGCCAGGGCTTCTGTCCAAACCAGAATCACATTCTTAGAAACAGCAGTTCTTTATCACTGTCATAAGTAGATGGGATGCAGTCAATATACCGGCTGTTGGGATCCTGGGCGTTCAGGATACCGACACCAGAATCCCGACAGCTGGTAAAATACCCATTCCTGGAATTCCAACATACTGGGAATAGAACCTGTGGCGAGTAAAGTGAGCCATCAAGCCCGATGCGCGGCAAGCACAGCAAGCAAGCGAGTATAGTGGCACCTATATAAATATTTAATAAAAATGTAATGTAAACAAAAGCTTAACTAAAAATGTTAATTAAAGAAGCTAAATTGAATTCTATTTTATATTAAATTAATTAATATTTGACTACAGGATAATCATATAAAACAAAAACATGTATATCAGTTTGACAGGTAATAATCATAATAGATTAGTACCATTTAACTGATGTGGTCATAGGGGTATATTCAATTGAAGTCGAATGCTTTCCGACGGAGAGGATCCGACGTGTCACTATTCAATGCCGGCTGTTTCCGCCCAGCAATCCAACAATGCAGATTCGACTTGATATACCAAGTAGAATTTACATCTGCGGTAACCTGGTGAAAACAGATGCGTTTTCGACAAAAACACGTGGATTCACATTTTTTTCGAAAGTGCTGTTCTTTTTCACCAGTCTAATGCATATTTGACCTAAAAACTGTTGAAAAGTGCTGTTTTTATGACTGTCGGAAAAACCTTCACCAATTTAATACCCCCCATAGACGTAAAGATGTGTGCACTGATGGTCCGTATGATGAAACAAATTAGGAAAAACAACAGGTACAATAGAATTTACATTTACACTTGATGCACTTTACAGATTGATCACTTTCTTAGAACACAATGGACCCTCAGGGGTATGACCAGCCCTATAAAAATCAGTTGATCTCAGGGAATCTCTTTGAGTAAGCTATGTTTGCTCATGTAGTTCTCAACTACAAACCACTGTCCCCACCCATGTCAATGTAAATAGGCCAGGCCTTTATCCATCATAAAATTCCTTAAGAACAATTTACTGACCATGACGCTCCTTGTAACATAACTTGTAGTGTTGTATTCAAACATATATTATAATCAATAACTCTGAGAAACCATTATCTAAAATGTCTTTAATTAAATTGGAGAATTTATTTACACTAAACTAGTTTACTAGATATGTCATTTTTAGAATTTACAGTATCTATCACACAATACATATTTCATATCTCTATTGATAGTATAAACCTGGTTCTCGCAATGCTGACGTTAATTCTGATTCATGGCTTTGCTGTATTTCTGACTGTGAGTATTTTAGATAAACTAGCTGCTCATTAAAATTCAGATATCCAGCACCATGGTAACCAAGCCACGGTACAGCTAATACGACTTATTTTTCAACTTGACGGTTTAGAAATAAGTATGTTTTTCCCCCAGCAACAAAACTCGAAGGCTCTTGAAATTTCAGGAACTTCAGCGCTCAAATAATAAGATTGCAATGCATTGTGAGGATTCAGAAAAACAATAATCCAATTATTTGTGAATCTTACAAATAACAATATAGGAGGACTATTTTAATGAAGCAAAATATGTGGCACATTCCCTTGGTGCCAGCAGGACAATTGCTTTCTAGTACGGATAACAGAGAGTCATCGATCTGTTTGGTGTTCACCATAAAAATATATCTAGGCTTTGGGTTATCCACAAATGCAACCAAGGCCGTCTTCTATGTCCTTAAAGCATTAAAGGGATAAACTAAGTTACAGGGCTCTATGTACTAAGCCTTGTATGGAGATAAAGAGGACAGAGATAAACTACCAGCCAGTCAGCTACTAACAGTCATTATTGAAACACAGCTTGTAACATGGCATTTAGGAGCTGATTGGCAGGTGCTTTACCTCTGTCTACTTTCTCTCTGTCCATGGCTTAGTAAATAGACGCCATAGAACTCTAAAAATGTCTGTGGCTATTCATTAGCCTGCATGTTTTGTTTACATCTGCTTCTAGGTTGCCTGAATGCACTGGCTCTCTAGAATAATTTACTATAACTTGTTAATATAATAATAACAGAAAGTTGACTTAGTTCATCAACCTTAAATAAGTAAATTAGAATGCAGTGCGGACTGATGGGAAGATGTTGATGCCCTGCTCTGGTTACAAAAACCAAAATGGAAGTCTGATGTTACTTAACCTGATGGGTGAAAATGAGAGAAGCAAAATGGTTAAACCATATGCACCGAAATACCAAAATGCAAATGTGTTCATGGATCCTTAGCCAAATAGAAGATACCAATGGCATGCAAAATGGAAATGACTATCTAAAATGATCAGGGTACACATAACATTGGTTTTAAATTGTTTCAAAATAATGCAAATGTGAAATATAAAGTAAAAGATAATTTTTAAGGTTCTCTCCACTTATATTAAACTTTGCTTCCTCCAATCCACTCTTTTTGAATCTGTGCTTGAGTATAACGTCATCCATATCTGAAAATGTAGTTCTGGCTGGTGTTTCCAAACTTAAACAATAATCAGAGTAAAACACACCTGGGTTACTAATTTGTTAGTGCTCAAGAAAGTTTCCTAGTGGCTGTTGTCTTGCAATGTGATTTATCATAATGGCAGTAATTTATACATCAGCAACACGCTGCGAGCAGTGGTGAGTAGAGGAGTGATGGACCGTGGCAGAATAACCAGTGAATTTTGCTTTGAGTGGAGATACATGCAAGGTTCTGTCCTCTTAGAGATATCTAGGCATTCTGACCTGATATCACCTGCCAGTTAGTAACGTATGATTGCTATCACGGTACAATAGACATGATCTGCACACGCAGTATCACATGTTCTCTATTATGACTGGACTGTACAGCAATAATTGTTACTATGTACAACCAAACCTACTTTTATAGCTAAGTAAATACATTAAACAAAGCGATACAGTATAAATGTAATGATCATTGTGGTACAAGCTTCAGAAATGAATTTTAATGTACAGTATATGAAAATTTTCATTTGAGTAACTGATGACAGACAAAATAAACATACGATCATACTATGTTTATGCATGTTGAGATATAAAAGGCAACATATCCTAGTATGACACAGTTGCCTAATTGCCTGTTGTTGATGTTGTGCTGACAATATAAATAATGATAACAAATGTGCTTGTACCGATGCATGCACCATACCTTATCTGCCATACTAATGTAGTAAATAGTTAATTATGTCATAGAACCACACTGTATTTATTAAACAAAGGTTATTGATTTAAAGGAGAACTATTATATTTTATTTTATATATATATATATATATATATATATAGTATATATAATGTGGTTTAAAAAGAAAACAGGTCGGGGGTAATTTACAACAGAGCAATGTAAAAAGCCTTCTCTCATCTAATTTATGGCTACTTTCCTGTTCTCTGTCTCTGCCACTGGAGCGTCTGAATATGGGTGCAGGCTGTGCTGTGCACAAGGACTCCTGGGTCAACGCACACTGGGGGTGATTCAGATGTGGTTGGAATGAGAATCACTGCTGCTTACTTGAGTCATCAGCGATGCTCAGATATGTTAATGCAGAGGCGTCTGGTATAAGTAGACACCTTCTGCATGCATGTATGATCCAGTGCTGCATCTGAGGATGCAGCATTGGATCACCTGTGACACCATTGTTAGGCTGAGAGAACCCTGAGGTCCTGAAATCTTTAGAGCAGGTTGGCAACTGTAGCTTTGCAGAGCAATGCATAAACTAGATTTCTTATTGCGGAACAGATTGATACTTTTGCACAGTGCTCCTAATAAGATTTTTCTGGTTCTCAGTAATTCTATGTGCACTTCAAATCCAGGGAGCTGATACTTGACATGTACCTTGATACTGTGTGCATTCAGGAGACCATCTATGTTCAATGAGTGGTAGTAGGGAGAACTGGGCATTTAAATGCACATTGGGTGCATGAACCCAAATATGTCTCGGAAATAAAAAAATCGAAGTGCCATTTAATGCGATGTGAAATTCTCTGTTGTGGAACACCCCCTCTGTTGATCTGATTGCTTGCTTTGCATTGTTATGTTGGGTTGCAATTGTCACATGTGCAATTGCGTGTGTTAATCCAGTGACTATAAACAGCAATGCAAATAGTGACATTTTCAGGCTATTTGAATATGATTCTTACTGTATTTCAGTGATTTCCTAAAATTCGACATGGGTATTCTGATAGTTCTCCTTTAAATAAAATTCATGTAAACAATGTTATGTATTACTTTTTTCTGTATTTTGGATGGTAAAACGTATGCCAGAATTCTAACGTTCCCATAAATCTCGTTAAAAATAAACAGCAATTAATGACTTTGTTATTCAAAGCTACTATAGTCTCTTGAGACCTGAGCAGAGATCTACTGTATGAATTATTAGATTTCTAATTGTTTAATCAGGCACACTGATCTTTATTAAATTTTGTGCTCTCCTTCTCCTAGTGGTAAATTAATTGCACAGAACGCCATTAAATCAAGAAATTATTTTATAAACCCATCAACTGTGTTTTATTAAAAGTAATAACATTCACAAATGTGTTTGCAGACATTCTAAGAAATTACTGAAACTGAACTGTAGCTAGCCTGCGTCTGATGACAGGTCATTTAAATATTGTCACCAGGCAAGGGCATATCAAGTTGGTCAGCCTTGTACACACATATGGTGTATGGTAGACAAATCTACACTGATCTTCATTAAGGTTAAACTGAAAAATGAATGATCTACAGTATGCCTTTCAGCTAGCCAATGATCCTGAATAGAATTGAAGGCCCCGGGAAACAACAATGCACTGGGGCCCCTACCCACCCTTTAATGGGAATAAATGGAAAAAAAAAATTACCCCTCCTGTGGTATAGCATTCAATGGCTGTCAGCACTTTAATTGGTGGATAACTCCAACCATCCACCAATGAGTAAGCATTCTGACTGGATGCAGGTAGTGAATGCTGCACTGTGATTGCTGGATTGCTACAGCCATATACCACTCAACAAGATGACAGCCATTCTCTGTCTGGGTGTAGGTAGAGATTGTTCAAAATCAAATGAAATGATATAACAATATAATTAGATGAGGCACTCTAAATAATGTATATATTTTTGTGCTGATCACTCTTAATTAAGTACCGCAGCTCCCAATAAATGCTTTGAGCTACCATAAATAGCACATATAAAATAAAATAAAATATGAAGGGAGCATGTATCTATATAAAAAAAAAACAATGGTTTTAATTGAACACTGGTAAAAAAAAAAAAACCCAAAAATGCAACAACAATGTGCCTACATAGAATATTACCACATCTGTTGGAGCATATATTGTATTTAGACATAGTCCATAGACAGTACATTTGTGTGCATGCTCTCGAGAGATAAGGTGGCTTGGTGCAATGAGCCCGTTAATAACAATTTAGAGTATGGATACTTTGAATAAAGAAAAAATATGTCCATGGACCTATGTAGCGCTGACCACACTGAGTGTGCACTATGCTAAGACCTCCCAACCACCAAGAGTGTTCTCACCACCGATGATGTGCAGTCCTGCTGTGTCAGTTTGCCTGTATGACAGCCCAGCCAGGTGGGATAGGCAGGTTCTTTGGTGTCAATGGGGAGGGAGAACGCGGCTCATCTCTCATCAGCAGTGCAGGTGATCTGTGGTAGGTAACTTTGGCAAAAACATGTCCAACTTCAAAGAGGCACAGGGCAAAGTATGGATCCCTTAACGCGTTTCTCCGTTGTTAAACACTAACGGTTTCATCAAAAGGTCTGATGTCCACGGCCATATTGTCAATATATGCTCCTACAAATGTGGTAATATTCTATGTAGGCACATTGTTGTTGCATTTTTTTGAGTTTTTTTTTACCAGTGTACAATTAAAATCATTTTTTCATATATACTGTATATATACATGTGCTCCCTTCATATTTTATTTTATAATAGGTAGAGAATGTTGCCTGGCCACTCTGATTGGGTGTAATTCACAATCAGAGAAGCCAGCCATCATTCTCTGCCTAACTCCCAATAAGCTATGTAGGCACCAACCCATTAGGCATTTTCCCACTGGCCCAGCCTGCCCCTGACTGAAAGCCCCTATAATCATGGGGCCCTGGTCATCTAGCCAGTGTCCCTATACATTATGCAGTGACCACTCACAGGTTCAGATGTGGTCAATACTATAGCTGAGTAGATTAATATGTATGTTCTAACCCATCTGACGTTTTGGGAAGTAATTTATTTTGGGTTCACACAGACAACAATTTCTGCAGATTTTAGTCTAACTATAAGATTAGCTCTCAAAATTGAGGCATGTGTGATCAGAATATGTCTTTTATAATAGCTTTAGTACATTACAAGTGAAAATACTTATGTAAAGCACCTAACAATAGTTTTCAACCTTTAGATGACCTTTTAGCTTATTTTCCTCTATTTGCCCTGCTAAATGTTTATTTAATAGTTTTATTTCTAGCTTCTTTCTGTGCTTTTCAGCCACATTTTAATATTGTTAATCCAGGGTATTTATTTGTATATTATTGTATATGATGCTAAGCTGCTTTCTGCACAGTAGAGTATTATAGTATCCATGAAAACTCTAGTACAATGAATCACTGGTACAATGGTTCATAGCTGTATGATATGCCAATTTTTTTTTATAATTGATCGATTATTGTTAGTTTGCACATGCGTCATTGCTGAAATACAGTATGCATGTGCAAGTATTGCAATGAGGATTCATTCACAAGTGATTGACACGGAGCAGCTGTTATATGGGAGGTAAAGTGGTGGCAAAAATGTGAGCATGTCAGGACCATTTTTTGGCAAACTGCGATCATGCATGCGGCAAACACATCATACAACTATGAATCAGGATCAGTGTTTTCAGAAGGTGGACCACCATTAGAACTCTTTTCATGATATGGGGACTTTTACACACATATTTGTGAATGTTACAAGGCACAGATAGAATTGTACTTAATGTATGCTGCTATACTTGCTGTGTTCCTAATAAAGGAGCTCCAATAAGTTTGAGTTCCTCAAAAGTTGATTAAATGCTACAATTAAAGGGGGTGGGTACAACTAAGACTATCAGTGGGCTACCCAATGAAACCGCAACATAACATAATATATGGTACTCAAGTAATATTATAACCTGGTCTAAAGCTAGAATAAGCTTTGATACTCAACAATACAATTATATCTTTTTATGTAATGCATGTCCATCTCAATCCCAGTATATAGTTACAAATGATTGGCTGGAGCATGTGTAACTATTTGTATAGTAGTTATTTGATTGATTGATTGATTGATTGATTGATTGATTGATTTTAATGAAAATTGTTTTGCCACTTGAAAAATGGCAATGATTTTTATGTTCTTTTGTACTTTATTAATTTACGTATTCATCCACCATTTATTATTTCTTCAATATATGTTTTCTGTTTATTTCTATTTTTTTTTTACTTTTGTTGCATTTATATAATTTATTTTAACAGCTATTTCTTTTTTTCTGCAGTTTACATTTCTGTGCGTCCATCTTTCCACTATCAGGTCTTTAATTTTATATTTCTATAATTTCTCTTTTTTTTTGTTTGTGATGTGAATTTCTTCCAACACAATCCATCTGTTTAGATTTATTTTAGTTTTTTTCCCATGTGTGACACCAAACCACAGAATCTTTTATGCCAAAACTGACTTTTTTTTCCTCCAACTTGTTATACTAGGTGGTTGTGAATGCGTTGATCGGAGCCATTCCCTCCATTATGAACGTGCTGCTGGTTTGTCTTATATTCTGGTTGATTTTCAGCATTATGGGCGTGAATCTTTTTGCGGGAAAGTATTATCATTGTGTTAATACTACCACTGAAAAAATGTTCCTCGATACTGAAGTTAATAACAAAACAGAATGTTTGCAGCTTCAAAATGAAAGTGCTCGATGGAAGAATGTAAAAGTGAATTTTGATAACGTGGGTGCAGGGTATCTTGCATTACTTCAAGTGGTAAGTGATGTCAGTATGGTGCATTTTTTCCAATACAATACACAATTTACCAGTATTTAATAGTGATTTTTTGTTTTGTTTTTTAAAGATAGAAAATATAATAAAGATGAGGATTACAGGTATATCATATTTAGGGGTAGATTTACTAAAGTCTCCAAAAAAGAAAGTGAACGTGTTGTTTAGAGCAGCCAATCATATTCTAGCTAATATTTTCTAGAATGTACTATATTATAGCTTGTATCTGATTGGTTGCTACAGGCAACATTCCTACTTTTCTGTTTTAGATGTATCAGTAGTAAATTGCTCCTAAATATTTATGTATTTTCTTACTGTAACTTGACCATTTCCTAATGTAAACTATAGGTCTGTGTTGTTTCTTTTTAGCCTAGATACATTCCATTTTTCTTTTATTGCAAAATCTGTTTTTGTCTTGTGTGTAGACTTATTGTATATAGACCATTGGTTCCTATAGTGTCTCTGTGTCACCTATAGACATGCAATAACTCACTACATGAATTTTTATTGATATTAATTATTTGCCGTATCCAAAGGTGTGTACGGTACAGTATACAGGTTGAGTATCCCATATCCAAATATTCCGAAATACGGAATTTTTTGAGTGAGAGTGAGATAGTGAATGGCCCAATGTACACAAACTTTGTTTAATACACAAAGTTATTAAAAATATTATACTAAATGACCTTCAGGCTGTGTGTATAAAATGTATATGAAATATAAATGAATTGTGTGAATGTACACAAACTTTGTTTAATGCACAAAGTTATTAAAAATATTATACTAAATGACCTTCAGGCTGTGTGTATAAAATGTATATGAAATATAAATGAATTGTGTGAATGTACACACACTTTGTTTAATGCACAAAGTTATTAAAAATATTGGCTAAAATTACCTTCAGGCTGTGTGTATAAGGTGTATATGAACATAAATGCATTCTGTGCTTAGATTTGGGTCCCATCACCATGATATCTCATTATGGTATGCAATTATTCCAAAATACGGAAAAATACAATATCCAAAATACTTCTGGTCCCAAACATTTTGGATAAGGGATACTCAACCTGTATTTAGTTAAGTTTTTAATTAGAATCTGAAGGCTATTTAGCTGAAACAATTAACCCATTGTTTTAGCCATTGCATTTCTTTTTGAGGGCTATGTCCCTAAATTATTAGTTTTTGGTTGTTCAAAAAATAAACAAACAAAATCTGCCTAGCCAAACCATAAGACTTGCGTATTTTAGTTTGAGTAATTGACACCATAATATTTCAATACATTTTTTATTGAATCACTATTGATCATGTTGGTAAACGTGGTCAGAAGATAATTGCAGTAGATGGCTAGTGGCCAGTCTAGGCTAACATGCCCCAGTCATGACACAAATTATCCACTCTGACCTAGGAGAATAGTTGAATCTCATTTAATTTAGCCACCTATGTGAGTAGATAAATTGATTCAGTCGCCCAGATCCTGAACTGAGTAGCAGGACCAGCAAATGTGCAGCTAGCTTTTCTTAATCACATCAGGGCAGAAGTTATAGCTGCTGTGAACACATAAATCTGATTGTCTACAGATGTATCTGTCCCTGCACAGAGGAACTGAAGAAAGCTAACAGAAGGGAACTAGTCTTTAATCTAATGCACGCTAAAAACAATTTTATTGAAAATAATAAATGACTATTATTGAAAATAGTCAGTAGGACCTACCAAAAAGTTATGGTCTGCTACTGTAGAAAAATATTTTTTTCTTATACATTTTCCATAGAATTGTGTTGTTTACAGAATTGTTTACATTTTTTTGGCTGCAGAGGGGTATGCGATTTTTGTTAAAGAGTTACAATAAATAACATAAGAAATCCACTGCACAAAAAGAGCTCTGATCTTACCCCCCTGGAAAATAAACAGATAATCCTCGTTTTAAAAAAGTTTTGAAATAAATACTAAGCATATAGTAGCAGGAACTGATATAGGGGGTAATTCCAAGTTGATCGCAGCAGGAAATTTTCTAGCAGTTGGGCAAAACCATGTGCACTGCAGGGGAGGCAGATATAACATGTGCAGAGAGAGATAGATTTGGGTGTGGTGTGTTCAATCTGCAATCTAAATTGCAGTGTAAAAATAAAGCAGCCAGTATTTACCCTGCACAGAAACAATATAACCCACCCAAATCTAACTCTCTCTGCAAATGTTATATCTGCCCCCCCCCCCTGCAGTGCACATGGTTTTGCCCAACTGCTAAAAAATTTCCTGCTGCGATCAACTTGGAATTACCCCCATAGGACCTTATTCAGCATTAGTTGCAGTTTATCTAAATTAGCAAAATTGCAACTGCTTGCGATCACATGATGGGAGTTGCCCAGCACAGGGCGAAGGCAGTCATACGCTGCTGAATAAGGTCTGTAATTTGGACCACCCTCTTAAAATAGGGTACACCTCATTCTTTGTTTTGATCTACAGTGTATGGCAATTTAATATATGGTCAAAGAAACTGGATATTTATATAAATACCATTTTTGTTGGGAGACCAGCAGCTAGTCAGAAATGCATGACAATAGTAATTTTATATTGTTTGATCAACTTGAATTTAGTCAATAAATTAAGTTAAATAGTTTTCTCTAATGTGCTAGCCTCTGGAAACTAATGGACATTTCAGGTTTTGTTTAGAAAGGTAATTGTCCTCCATTTGATGCATTAGAGTATCTACTGTAGTTTCCTCATACTATGCTGTGCCTGCTTTTTTTATATACATTCATAACCATTATAATGTGCATATAGTACTGTATATTTTAAAAATAAGAAAATTGGCAGTAGCACAGGGTGGTGCAACTAGTACCGATATGCAACCCATTCTAATATAATATTGCTCTTATTTGGAGACTTGCAGCTATTCAATGATACCCAGTTGAAATAAAGGGGCAGATTTATTAAGCATGGTGAAGTGATAAAGTGGAAGATCATAAACGACCAGCCAGTCAGCTCCTAACTGTCATTTTTCAAACCCAGCCTGTGACATGGCAGTAAGGATCTGATTGGCTGGTCCTTTATCACCTTCCACTTTATCACTTCACTGAGCGGAATAAATCTGCCCCACTGTCTGTTGACCATTTTCTGACATAGCAATTATTCTTTCTTTACCTTTCTGTTTTGAAATAGCGCTACTGCGCTATTGGTCCACTGTCTCTCTCCCCAGTGGCGTCACAAGGCGGGTGCGGGGGTTGCGGCCCACACCCGGGTGTGACACCTGGAGGGGGTGACACCAAATGTCAGCTCCTCCGCAGTGACAGGAGCCAGGTGCTGCAGTGTGAAATTCTGCTACAGCACCCGGCTCCTGTCATAGCAGAGGAGCCGACAGCGCACTGAGACCGTCTCTGGCGGAAGCCCAGCATCTCCGGAGATGCTGGGCACGCTTCCGGAGTGACGATTCCAGGATACCAGCGAAGCCACGCCCCCTAACTGTAAGGCCACGCTCCCTTTTTGCCGCGGCAGGAGATCAGGGGTGCGCACCATGTGTCACCACACCCGGTGACGCCTCTGTCCCTCCCCATTGTCTCAAAACAAACCTCAGCTGACTATGAGTGTGCCTTGCTACAATTCAGATTGCAAAGTGCCTTTAACCATTGGCGTCATAGGTCACAGGTAGCAATGCCTAAAAAAAAATTTAACTAACCCCTAGTCCCTGGGTAACCCCAGGCTTCATCCTAGTCAGCCTTATGGATAATACGGCACTAGTAATAAAGAAACCAGCAGTATTTTCTGATAAATTAGGTATGATTTGTGTGAGTATGATGCAGAAAAAAAACTATTGATATTGAATTTGGTATTTGAGACCAAGAAATAAATAAATCTGCCTGATAGATAACGTTATCTGCACGTTGGATTTCCCATGTGACAGTATAGTCACTGTTCAGTCATCATGTCTGACACTTTATGATAATTTTAGCGTTAATACATAAATTCCACCCTATTTTTGTTATGATAGCTACTAGAAGAAGTGTAAACATTCTGCATCACGAATCAGAACTTTTGTCTCCGACATTTGAATCCCTGTCGGATACTTTCATAACTGATGACTGTAATAATCTTGTGAATTAAAATAAATGTGTGCAAACAGTAATTTTCTATATATTGTAATCACTTAATAATACAGTTGAATCCAAGTATTATATTTTTTTGCAGGCCACATTTAAAGGATGGATGGACATTATGTATGCTGCAGTTGATTCACGAAAGGTTGGTATATATTCGGAATGATTTCTGTTTGTATGAGGCCAGCTTTACATTTTAACTTTTAGTAGTAAATCTTCACCAATGCAGCCACAATTTATCCATTTATACAGTGATATGATGGTTTGTTGCCAGCTGCAGTATAGGGGTCTATTTAATTGATTTGACAAGTCTGAAAAATTGCATTTTCCGACTTTTTTAGGTCGAATCTGGATTTGACCTATTCAAGTCAGTTACCGTTTTTCCGACGCGGATTAGCCGCGGATCCACGTGTTTTGTCAAATTGGCAGGCATTTTAGACCCGTTTTTGACAATGCCGATCCGACTTAAAAATAAAAATTGGATCGGCATTGTCGAAAATGGGCTATACCTGACGGAAATGCCCGGAAATTAAATAGTGCAGTGTCAGATTCCCTCCATCGGAGAGGATCCGACACCAATTGAATTGACCCCAAAACTAAGAAACCTTCTAGACTGAAGCTCAAAAGTATACAGTATATTATGATAAATTTGTAATTGTGCATGGAAACTGCCAAACAAACATATTTCCAAACTCTCATCTCTGCTCAAACCTCTAACCCCAAAGACTCTTTAATACATTTAAATCACTTCTGGATCCTCCCTCACCTACCCCACCAGCCACTATCAAGGCACAAGATCTTGCTTCCTACTTCAAGGAGAAGATTGATAAGATCCGAGATAAAATGGTATGCTCTTCGTCAGCTAGTGACCTGCTCAGTTTGTTATTTGAACCCTCTGGCACTCTCTCATCATTTGAGCCCACAAATGAAGATGAAGTATCATCACTCTTATTATCCTGCTTCTCTACTACCTCTCCTCTTGATCCTTTACCATCACAAATAAGTAAAGCTCTGTCTCCGGTGCTCATCCCTACCTTAACTAACATCTTTAATCTCTATCTCTCTCTACTGGTATCTTTCCTTCAATCCTCAAGCATGCAGTGACAGCACTGACTAAAGTGGTTAATGATTTGGTCACTATGAAGTCTAAAGGCCATTACTCACTTCTTATTCTTCTAGATCTATCTGCTGCCTTTGACACTGTTGACTATTTTCTTCTCATACAAACACTACAATCCCTAGGTCTTAAAGACACAGCCCTTTCTTGGTTCCTATCCTACCTATCTAATCGTTCCTTCATTGTTCGCTTCTCTGAATCTACCATCCTCCTCGCTACCTCTTTCAGTTGGAGTACCGCAAGGCTCAGTCTTAGGTCCTCTGCTTTTCTCAATCTATACCTCATCTCTTGGTAAACTAATCAGCTCTTTTGGATTTCAGTATCATCTGTACACAGATGATACTCAAATCTACCTAGCCTCCCCTGGTTTGTCTCTATCTGTACTGGGCCATGTTACTGAATGCATTTCTGCCATTTCATCTTGGATGACATCTCGCCACCTCAAACCTAATATTTCAAAAACAGAGTTAATTATATTTCCACCTGCCAATAGTAGGTACCAACCTGATATCTCTATCACTGTTGAAAACTCAACAATCAACCCTACCCCACAAGCTCGCTGCCTAGGTGTCATCCTTGACTCTGATCTGTCCTTTGTTCCCCACATTCAATCTGTCTCAAAATAATGTTACATGCATCTAAAAAAAGATATCCAAAATATGACCATACCTTACACAAGACACTGCTAAAACTCTAATCCATGCTCTCATTATCTCCTGCATTGATTATTACAAACTGGTCTTCCCAAAATGAGACTTTCACCACTACAATCCATTCTGAATGCAGCTGCAAGGCTAATCTTCCTCGCTAGACGTTCATCATCTGCAGATCCACTCAACCCGACCTCTTCGCCCTTCACAAGATCTGCATCTCTCATCCACACTCATAACTCGCTCCCACTCATGATTACAGGAATTTCTTCAGGCTGCACCCACTCTGTGGAATGCCCTCCCATGCACAATAAGACTCTCCACTAGTCTCCAAAATTTCAAATATTCCCTGAAAACTCACCTCTTCAGGCAAGCGTATCAAATTCCAGAACCACCCACATAACTTTCATAAACTTTCCTATCAAATTGTATCCACTCTGCAAAGTCCACATATATCCTCAATTGTCTTCTCATTCTTCACTTTCCCTTCCTTCTGACCCCGGTTCATCATTGCTGTGTGTCCATATCATACAGCCCGCCAAGAACCTTTGCAATCTGGTGGACAACTTTGCAATAGATAGCACCTATCCTTGTGTATCCATGCCTATTTCCCTATAGATTGTAAGCTTCCGAGCAGGGCCTTCCTACCTCTATGACTGTTTGTTATTACCCAGTTTTGTTATATTATTGTTATTTCTAATTGTAAAGCGCAATGAAATTTGCTGCTCTAAATAAGAAACTGTTAATAAATAAATAAATAAATAAATGAGTGGTACTGCCTGCAGACATTTTATTGTTATGTCCCCTTCATATAGATTATCTTTAGATCAGTGTCAGATCTCTGCAGGCAGAATAGTGCAAGGAAAGAGACACCATCATCTAAATAATTAGACTACTTCTTGTTGACCCAAGTGAGTCGGTTTAGAAGATATATTAATTTTACAAAAGTAAAATTGCATACCCCTTTGTCAAATTCTTTGCTCATTCCCTAAAAGTCAGTTTTTTGTTTTTTTTTACTATCAGATTAATAAAAATAAAACACAGTCTATTTCAGCAAATGTAATTCATCCATGTACCTCATATGACCTATTTATTAGGAAATAACCTTCCAACATTAGGAATTCCACTGATAATGATTGTCCTGCGAAACAGCGATTGGGTAGGAGATACAATTGGTAGAACACCTTTCTTCCCTTTCCAGTATATCTGACTATTCAACAAAAAACTAAGATTTGCTTTGAGTGTACCTAAATATAATACGGGCTGCTTATGTAGAATTTACGGCTTAATTTTGTATAGATATTACAATTATTAATCTGGTTCTCCGGAAAACAAGATTTTTGCGCTAGTGCAACAGCACTGTACTTTAATGTCAATCTCTGTCTTTTCTACCATGTTATTAAGTAAAGTACAATATATATATATATATATATATATATATATAGTGTGAAGATTATGGCAGGAATGTAATGAAGTCCAAATTCAGTGGCCGTGCCAGCCAAACTCTTTTTTAAAGGGGCAGTCATATCCAAGGCATGGTTTAGCCCCATGCCCCTTTAAAAAAATGTCCTAGTTTGGCCGGCATCCCTCATGGCTGCTGAGCTCTGTCTTCATTACATCACAGCCCATATTAGTGTACTTTTCTTTCCACGGTCTAACATTTATAAATGACATGGTAGCACAGTAGAATTTTTTTAATTTATACCTTTCATTTTGAAATGGCTACTGCCCTGTTAATGACATACCATGTGTGCAGTTGGGGTGCTGATTCAGTCCCTGGAAACTTAATTGCAATAAGAAAGATTTTTGCTTAATCATGTGCTTTCCTGCATTTAATGGAAGACAATTTAATAACTTCAAAATAAAAGCGATAGTAAATACTATGAAGTGTGGGGAACGTCAGGCTATGCGTGAGGGACCAGATTTATTTTTCTGTGGGGGGGAGTCCAGCACTGATTCAGCGTGATCAAAGAATGTTGCTTCAATGCCAATAGCAAATGCATTGGATATGGTGATGATTGTTTCTAGTGACATACCTATTTACAAGAACATTAGAAAACACATGTAATTATTGTGACAACGTATGAGGCCTATGTGTAACTCTTTTCCCCCAAATATTATGCAGAAAGTGACCCATGATGCCTAAATATCTAGCACACATCATGCATATGCTTAGTCAGGTGCATCCCACAATGTGTCCAGCTCTACAACACTAACATGTGCACTAGGCTTACATCCATAACAACATGTGTAGCACAGAGAAAGCCGGACAGGAAGAGAGTACTGACTGCTGCTGCAGCAGCCGCTCTCCCCAGCCCAGCACACACTGCTCAGTGCTGTGTGCTGAGCTGGGTGGAGAGGCAGCCGCAGCGGCAGCCTGAACTCTCTCTCTCTCCCTGTTCTGGATGGGAGCGAGCGATCACACCTGCCACCATGTACATCGGTGAAACCCTGTGTGGAGCGTGCGACCACACGGAACATAACATAACATTATTATTCTTTTGTATCAGGACGGTGCCCGTGCTGTCGGTGCCCGTGTGTGTGTGTGTGTGTGTGTGTGTGTGTGTGTGTGTGTGTGTGTATATATATGGGATGTGACCACCTGCACAAATATACATATACCGAGAATCCCACACTCTCCTTAGTAATTTCATTCACCTTAATACTTTAATACATATCTGGATAAATAATGGGGGTTTTAGTTCATGAATTGTACAATGCATTTAAGCTTGCAGCCCACATCAAGGGACCCCTTTTCACAGCAAGTGCAATTTTCTCATAGGAGAAAATGTGCTTACCTGGTTTAAAGCTTAACTGCCAACAAACCTTTGGCTTTTAAAGGTAAGACAGTCCCCAACACACCAAAGGAGCAGCTGACACAGGTTTAAAGTAAATGAGCTTAGAAAGTAGTGCATAAGAGAGCTGTAATCACAAATGGGCCAATTAGTCATTAACCCTATTATACACATACAGGAATCCACTGCACTCGCCATTCCCAGGTAAGGGGTGCACTCATGCACTCCCTACCCCCAGGTTGGGGCGCAGTTAGCTGTGGCCACCTGCTCAAATAAATAAATATATATATATATATATATATATATATATATACACACACACACACAGGTTGAGTATCCCATATCCAAATATTCCGAAATACGGAATATTCTGAAATACGAAATTTTTTGAGTGAGAGTGAGATAGTGAAACCTTTGTTTTCTGATGGCTCAATGTACACAAACTTTATTTAATACACAAAGTTATTAAAAATATTGTATTACATGACCTTCAGGCTGTGTGTATAAGGTGTATATGAAACATAAATGAATTGTGTGAATGTATACACGCTTTGTTTAATGCACACAGTTATTAAAAATATTGGCTAAAATGACCTTCAGGCTGTGTGTATAAGGTGTATATGAAACATAAATGCATTCTGTGCTTAGACTTAGGTCCCATCACCATGATATCTCATTATTGTATGCAATTATTCCAAAATACGTAAAAATCTGATATCCAAAATACTTTTGGTCCCAAGCATTTTGGATAAGGGATACTAAACCTGTATATATAAATTAAGTTTAAATGTGCTGAACTATGGGGGTAATTCCAAGTTGATCGCAGCAGGATATATTTTAGCAGTTGGGCAAAACCATGTGCACTGCAGGGGGGGGGGGGCAGATATAACATTTGCAGAGAGAGTTAGATTTGGGTGGGTTATTTTGTTTCTGTGCAGGGTAAATACTGGCTGCTTTACTTTTACACTGCAATTTAGATTGCAGATTGAACTCATCACACCCAAATCTATCTCTCTGCACATGTTATATATGCCCCCCCTGCAGTGCACATGGTTTTGCCCAACTGCTAAAAAAATTTCCTGCTGCGGTCAACTTGGAATTACCCCCTATGTAACTGCATTGGTGCTCATTTATGGTCAGATCATGTTAGATTTTTATGACATGCCTCACAGAAGGAGAGATAGAGCATTACACTCTCTTTATAGGTGGTGCCTTCACAATTAGAAATGTTTACAGTAGGCAAAAAAAAAAAAAAAATATATATATATATATATATATATATACATATATATGTATGCACAACAGAAAGCAGTGTCTTCATAGTTTCAGTAAGAAATGTAATGTAAAATATAATAAAGTACAAACACAAATTAAGAAATGAATTTCAATTACGTAAAGTGACATGTAATTAAATACAAACATCTGCTGTTTTCCCCATTAAAAGTCAAATGGGAATAAATGTAACTATCACAGTTCAAATGTAAATATCAGTTGGGTAATGGGAATAGAAAGATTCATATAATATAGCAGCCACACATCAGCTGCAGAAGCATCAAGCGGTGCTCATCATCATCATTATCAGTGTATTTGAACTCACTCTCCAAGAACCGCAAGAAATATGCTCTTGACAGACATATTTGTGTCTCCATGCAGGCAATTAGGAGAACAGCACTGTATATTTGCCCACTTTAGCCGCCCATTCCACTTCTCCAGTCATAAAAAGGCTCAAGTATAATCTGTGCCCAACTGTGAAGCAGTCAGAATCACTGCTGTCAGGAACCCCGGCAGTCAGAATACCAAAGCAGGAATCCCGACACTATTCTGAATGCCGACACCGGCATCCAGAATGGGTACACCATCCTGGCACCGGAATCACCATCCCGGCACCAGAATCCTGACAACCGGGATGCCGAATGAAGGCTGCATTCCGGGGGGGTTAGGCTGCGTCCCAGGAGGTTATGGTGAGGCAACCCCCTCGGATTAGGGGTGGGGTGGGGGGTAGGTCTAGGCAGCGGGGATGGGGGGTAAGGTTTAGGCACCTCAGGGAGTGGTTAGGGTTATGCTGCGGATATTGAGGGTTAGTGTTAGGGAAGTGGGGAAAGGAGAAACCAACCCTTACTCACCCCTGTCAGCTTTTTAACCAGCAGGGTCCCGGTGTCGGTATTTCGAATGCCGGGATCTCATACTGATCCCGCCCAACTCTGTATATGGACATATGCATGTGCTTTATTCTGTACATGTGCAGCAATATTCTACACATTATATGTTAAAAAAAGGCTTAGACTTATTGCTTAAAACTAATTTATCATACGTCCTAGAGGATGCTGGGGATGCTTTAAGAACCATGGGGTATAGACGGGATCCGCAGGAGACATGGGCACTTTAAGACTTTAAAAGGGGTGTGAACTGGCCCCTCCCTCTATGCCCCTCCTCCAGACTCCAGTTATAGGAACTGTGCCCAAAGAGACGGACATTTAGAGAAAAAGGATTTAATTTTTTTAAACTAAGGTGAGATACATACCAGCTCACACCTCAAACACGCCGTACAACATCCTCCAGACTCCAGTTAGATTCTGTGCCCAGTGAGACTGGATGCACACTGAGGAGCTCTCCAAAGTTTCTCAGAAAAAAGACTTTGTTAGGTTTATTATTTTCAGGGAGACCTGCTGGCAACAGGCTCCCTGCATCGTGGGACTGAGGGGAGAGAAGCAGACCTACTTCTGTGAGTTCAAAGGCTCTGCTTCTTAGGCTACTGGACACCATTAGCTACAGAGGGTCCGATCACTTGGTACGCCTAGCTGCTCGTTCCCGGAGCCGCGCCGTCACCCCCCTTGCAGAGCCAGAAGACAGAAGCCGGGTGAGTAAAAGAAGATCAGAAGACTTCAGTGACGGCAGAAGACGGCTTTTGAGGTACCGCGCAGCGGCCGCACTGCACGCCATGCTCCCACATACAGAACGGCACTGCAGGGTGCAGGGCGCAGGAGGGGCACCCTGGGCAGCATAAATGCTCAAATAGCAACTGGCAGAAGTGTATAAAGTGCCTGGGCACTAATTACAGACCCCCGCCAGTATAAATATGTTAAATTAAGCGGGACTGAAGCGCGCCATTAAGGGGGCGTGGCTTAGCCCTCACAGCTCTGACCAGCGCCATTTTCTCTTCACAGAAGCTGCAGAGACGCTGAGCCTGGCCTCCCACACTGCTGTTCAAGTAACAGGGTGCAAAACGGGGGGGCACAAAAGATTTGGTGCTAATTATTTGAAAGTAAAAGTGCTAACAGGTCTGGGCAGTATTTTACTCGCTTCAGAACTGGGATAGGCGCTGGGTTGTGAGCTGGCAGAACTCCCTCTGTGTTTCTCTAACAGGCTTTGTTGTGGGTCTGTCTCCTATAGCCCCAGTGTGTTTGTGGGTGTCGGTACGTGTGTGTCGACATGTCTGAGGCTGAGTGCTCTTCCCAGGAGGAGGCTGGAGTGGGGACAGAAAAGGCTGTGGGCGTGACCGTGTCGGCACTGCCGACGGCTGATTGGGTAAATATGTTGAGTGTTTTGAATGCAATGTGGCTCGGTTGGCTAAGAGATTAGATAAATCTGAGTCTAAGAATCAGACATGGAGGAAATCCATGGAGGATGCATTGTCACAAGCTCGCTCAGACCCCTTCAGGGTCACAGAAATATGCATTTACCCAGATAGCAGATACGGATACCGACACGGACTCTGATTCCAGTGTCAACTATAGTGATGCCAGATTGAATCCTAAACTGGCTAAGAGCATTCAGTACATGATTGTGGCAATAAAAGAAGTGTTGCATATAACAGAGGACCCTGCTGTTCCTGATACTAGGGTCTGTATGTATTAAGGAAAGAAACCTGAGGTAACGTTTCCTCCCTCTCATGAACTGAACGCTCTTTTTGAAAAGGCTTGGGAAAATCCTGACAAGAAGGTACAGGTTCCCAAAAGAATTCCAGTGGCCTATCCGTTTCCTTCTGGGGACAGGAAAAAGTGGGAGTCAACCCCCACGGTGGACAAAGCTCTATCGCGTCTGTCCAAAAAGGTGGCGCTTCCGTCTCCTGACACGGCAGCCCTAAAGGATCCTGCGGATCGTAAGCAGGAAAATACACTAAAATCCATTTATGTCACTACGGGTTCGCTACTCAGGCCTGCCGTTGCTTCGGCATGGGTGAGTAGCGCTATTGAAAAGTGGGCAGATAACTTGTCATCTGAGATAGATACCCTAGACAGGGATAGCGTGCTTTTGACTCTGGGTCATATCAGGGACGCTGCAGCATATTTAAAAGAAGCTGTAAGGGATATTGGCCTTTTGGGATCAAGGGCCAATGCCATGGCAGTCTCAGCTAGGAGAGCATTGTGGATTCATCAATGGAATGCTGATGCTGACTCTAAGAAGGCGATGGAGTCTTTACCGTTTAACGGTAGTGTCTTGTTTGGTGACGGCCTCACTGACCTGGTATCTACGGCTACCGTGGGTAAGTCATCATTTTTACCATATGTTCCTGCACAACAGAAGAAAACGCCCCACTATCAGATGCAGTCCTTTCGGCCCAATAAATACAAAAAAGGACGGGGGTCCTCCTTCCTTGCTGCGAGAGGAAGAGGAAAGGGAAAAAGGTCACAGGCTGTGGCAAGTTCCCAAGAGCAGAAGTCCTCTCCGGCTTCTACCAAATCCACTGCATGACGCTGGGGCTCCTCTGCAGGAGTCCGCACCGGTGGGGGCACGTCTCAAACTCTTCAGTCAGGTCTGGGTGCACTCGGACCTGGATCCTTGGATATTAGACATAGTAACCCAAGGGTACAAATTAGAGTTTCAAAACGTGTACACTCACGAATTTTTCAAATCGGCCTTGCCAGCTTCTCTTCTAGAAAGGGAGGTAGTATGCCCTGCAATACTAAAGCTGTGTCAAAATCAAGTCATTGTCACAGTACCCCCCGTCACAACAGGGGGAGGGTTTTTATTTGAGTCTGTTCGTGGTCCCGAAGCCGGATGGCTCAGTCAGACCGATTCTGAACCTAAAATCCCTCAATTTCTTTCTGAAAAAATTCAAATTCAAGATGGAATCTCTCCGAGCAGTGATCTCCAGTCTGGAGGCGGGGGATTTTATGGTGTTGGTCGACATAAAGGATGCTTACTTACATGTTCCCATATATCCTCCACATCAGGCATACCTGAGGTTTGCTGTTCAGGATGGTCATTACCAATTTCAGACGTTGCCGTTTGGTCTGTCCACAGCACCAATGATTTTCACCAAGGTTATGGCGGAAATGATTTACAATTATCCCGTACTTGGACGATCTCCTCATAAAGGCGAGATCCAAGGAGCAATTGTTGAAAAATGTTGTGCTCTCACTGACAATTCTCCTACAACATGGTTGGCTCCTAAACTTGCCAAAATCACAGTTGGTTCCGACGACACGGCTGTCGTTCCTGGGTATGATTCTGGATACAGAATTACAAAGAGTTTTTCTTTCAGTGGAAAAAGCTCTGGAAATACAGAACATGGTAAAACAGATTCTGAAACCGTCAAAAGTGTCAGTTCTTCAATGCACTCGGTTGCTGGGGAAGATGGTCGCGGCCTACGAGGCCATTCCGTATGGCAGGTTCCACGCCAGGGTGTTTCAGTGGGACCTGTTGGACAAGTGGTCTGGATCTCACCTGGACATGCACCAGAAAACAATCCTATCTTCCAGGACCAGGATCTCTCCTCTGTGGTGGCTGCACAGTTCTCACCTTCTGGAGGGACGCAGGTTCGGGATTCAGGATTGGATCCTGGTGACCACAGATGCAAGTCTCCGAGGCTCGGGAGCAGTCACACAGGGGAGAAATTTTCAGGGAAAATGGTCAAGCCATGAAGCTTGTCTACACATAAACATTCTGGAATTAAGGGCCATTTACAACGGCATTCTGCAAGCGGAACATCTTCGTGGTCTACCCGTCTTGATTCAGTCAGACAACATAACAGCAGTGGCGTACATAAACCGCCAGGGCGGAACAAAGAGCAGAGCGGCGATGGCCGAGGCCACGAAAGTTCTTCGCTGGGCGGAGAGACATGCAAGTGCTCTGTCAGCAGTCTTCATTCCAAGAGTGGACAACTGGGAAGCAGACTTCCTCAGCAGACACGATCTCCATCCAGGAGAGTGGGGTCTTCATCAAGAGGTCTTTGCAGAGTGACAAGTCGTTGGGGAATTCCTCAAAAAGACATGATGGCGTCCCGCCTCAGCAAGAAACTTCAGAGATATTGATATTGATATTGAGGGACCCTCAAGCAATAGCGGTGGATGCCCTAATGACACCGTGGGTGTTTCCGTAAGTCTATGTATTCCCTCCACTTCCACTCATTCCAAAGGTGATAAAGATTATAAGAAGAACAAGGGTTCAGGCGATACTCATTGTTCTGGACTGGCCAAAGAGGGCCTGGTATCCAGAGCTTCAGGAGTCGCTCATAGAAGATCTCTGGCCTCTTCCTCTATGGGAGGACCTGTTACAACAAGGTCTGTGTGTGTATCAAGACTACCGCGGCTGCGTTTGACGGCGTGGCGGTTGAACGCCAAATCCTAGCCAGAAAGGGTATTCCCAGTGAAGTCATTCCCACACTTCTTCTGGCTAGAAAGGAAGTAATGGCGAAGCATTACCACCATATTTGGAGAAAATATGTGTCTTGGTGTGAATCCAAGAATGCTCCTACGGAAGAATTTCAGCTGAGGCGTTTGCTCCATTTTTTGCAAACAGGTGTGGATGCGGGACTAAAGTTAGGCTCTATTAAAGTACAAATTTTGGCCTTATCAATTTTCTTTTAGAAAGAATTGGCTTCCCTTCCAGAAGTTCAGACCTTCGTGAAAGGTGTTCTGCACATCCAACCTCCATTTGTGCCTCCTGTGGCACTGTGGGATCTTAATGTGGTATTGCAGTTCCTGAAATCTCCTTGGTTTGAACCTTTACGTAAGGTTGAGTTAAAATTCCTTACTTGGAAAGTAGTC
The DNA here is from genome assembly GCF_028390025.1 of Pseudophryne corroboree. Taxonomy (NCBI): domain Eukaryota; kingdom Metazoa; phylum Chordata; class Amphibia; order Anura; family Myobatrachidae; genus Pseudophryne; species Pseudophryne corroboree. Next base: position 120,277,391 of record NC_086450.1, read on the forward strand.
ATGTTGTTGGCCTTGGCATCCGCAAGGTGGGTATCTGAGTTGGCGGCTTTGTCTCACAAAAGCCCTTATTTAATCTTCCATGCTGATAGAGCGGAGTTGAGAACTCGTCAGCAATTTCTGCCAAAAGTGGTTTCATCATTTCACGTAAACCAGCCTATCATGGTGCCAGTGGCTACTGACGTCTTGGCGGAATCGAAGTCTCTCGATGTGGTTAGAGCTTTGAAAATCTATGTCGCCAGAACGGCGCAGATTAGGAAAACAGAGGCTCTGTTTGTCCTGTGGGCTCCCAACAAGATTGGGGCTCCTGCTTCTAAGCAGACTATTGCGCGCTGGATCTGTAATCAGCAGGCTCATTCAACGGCAGGATTGCCGTTACCGGAATCGGTGAAAGCCCATTCTACCAGAAAGGTGGGCTCTTCCTGGGCAGCTGCCCGAGGGGTCTTGGCATTACAGCTTTGCCGAGCTGCTACTTGGTCGGGTTCAAACACCTTTGCGAAGTTTTACAAGTTTGATACCCTGGCTGAGGAGGACCTCTTGTTTGGTCAATCGGTGCTGCAGAGTCATCTGCACTCTCCCGCCCGTTCGAGAGCTTTGGTACAGGTTGAGTATCCCTTATCCAAAATGCTTGGGACCAGAGGTATTTTGGATATCGGATTTTTCCGTATTTTGGAATAATTGCATCCCATAATGAGATATCATGGTGAGGGGACCTAAATCTAAGCACAGAATGCATTTATGTTACATATACACCTTATACACACAGCCTGAAGTTAATTTTAGCCAATATTTTTAATAACTTTGTGCATTAAACAAAGTGTGTGTACATTCTAACAATTCATTTAGGTTTCATATACACCTTATACACACAGCCTGAAGGTCATTTAATACAATATTTTTTATAATTTTGTGTATTTAACAAAGTTTGTGTACATTGATCCATCAGAAAACAAAGGTTTCACTATCTCACTCTCACTCAAAAAAGTCCGTATTTCGGAATATTCCGTATTTCGGAATATTTGGATATGGGATACTCAACCTGTATAAACTCCATGGTTCTTGAAGCATCCCCAGCATCCTCTAGGACTTATGAGAAAATATGATTTTAATACCTACCGGTAAATCCTTTTCTCTTAGTCTGTAGAGGATGCTGGGCGCCCGTCCCAGTGCGGGCTGTATCTGCAGTTGGTTTTGGTTACACTCATGTTGAGTTAAGTACAGTCAGTCTGTGGCTGTTGTTGGTCATGCCGTTGCATGCGTTGTTGTTGAATGCCATGTTGTACGGCGTGTTTGAGGTGTGAGCTGGTATGTATCTCACCTTAGTTTAAAAAAATTAAATCCTTTTCCTCTAAATGTCCATCTCCCTGGGCACAGTTCCTATAACTGGAGTCTGGAGGAAGGGCATAGAGGGAGGAGCCAGTTTACACGCCTTTTAAAGTCTTAAAGTGCCCATGTCTCCTGCGGATCCCGTCTATACCCCCTGGTTCTTGAACCATCCCCAGCATCCTCTACGGACTAAGAGAAAAGGATTTACCGGTAGGTATTAAAATCCTATTTTTACTTTTAATGATTTTTTTTTTCTTTAATAAAAACATTCATGAAAAAAATAAAAATAATATGTATTCTATTCTAGTGACAATAAAAATCCTTATATGTTCAGATAAATATAAAAGTAATTTATGTTAGGCTGAAATATAGTATTCCTGCTGGAAAATTGTGTGGACTTTGTAGCAAAATATAAAATACATCCATATATGAAAGTGCTAATAAAATAATAAAAGTTGACTATGTGTTACTATTATAATATTCATCTACTTTATTTTTTTCAGTTGGAAGACCAACCTAAATATGAAGAAAACCTATACATGTATTTATACTTTGTCATCTTCATCATATTTGGCTCTTTTTTCACCCTGAACCTCTTCATTGGTGTTATTATTGACAACTTCAACCAGCAAAAAAAGAAGATAAGTATTTTATATCTGCTAATTCAATGTTTTGTGTACAATGATTTGATATTTAGTACAGTGGAACCTGGATAAGTGGGAAACAAAAAAACTAGTGAGACTCAAAATTCTTTAAGTGAGACTGATTTTTCTTGATTATTAGGAATAATAACCTCTATAACTGACAGGCTTGCTGTTAGGACCTCTTTAAGACCTAAATGTATTAACCCTTAAAAAGTGATCAAGTGGGGACAGATAAAGAGTGATAAATTACCAGCCAATCAGCTTCCCAACTGTCATTTTTCAAACACATCTTGTAACATGGCAGATAGGAAGCTGATTGGCTGGTCATTTATCACTCTTTATCCGTCTCCACTTTTTCTCTTGTTGAGGCTTAATAAACTTGGGTCTGTGTTTGAAAAATTACAGTTAGGAGCTGGTTGGCTGGTCATTTCTCGCTCTTTATCTGTTTGCACTATATCACTTTTTAAGGCTTAATACATTTGGGCCTAAGTGAGATTAGTGCAGTTTATTACCCTCTATAAATTAGAATTAGAACCCCTGTAACTGGTATTAATACAGAGTTTGACAAGTCTCTATGTGATACCCCACTAAAGTACACTAGACTTACAGGGGTATCCTGTTTGAACCTGCATAAGTGAAAACCTCTATCATTGAGATAAATACTTCTTGAATCTGGATAAGTGATAAACCAGTTAAGTGAGATACCTCTTTAAGTGAGATTAAATGAACAGTCCCTTGAGATCCCAGTTAACCAAGTTTGACTGTAATATGACAAAATATGAGATGGTATTGCATTGTGCATGGTAGACCCTCATATATGTAGATGTATTAAGCCTGGAGAAGTGATAAAGCAGTGATAAAGAAGTGATAAGTGGAAAGTGATGACACACCAGCCAATCTTTACGGGTTTGAAAAATGACAGGAGCCGATTGGCTGGTGCGTGATCACCTTCCACTTATCACTGCTTTATCACTTCTCCAGGCTTAATACATCTGCCCCACAGACCCTAATGTTCTGTGTTGCAATTATAATCCCAATTCTACTTCTTTCGATTTTTTAATATACTATAGTAGAGAACATATATCCCTTACCTGTCCTGAAGCTTCTGCCATTTTTAGTATCCCAACATAATGATTCCTCCACTGCATCACAAATCCCAACATCATGTTTCAGCTGAATAGCACAGAGAGATTACCCTTACATCCCTTAAAAACAAAGTTCTATAACTATAAATCAACATTTGCTGATTGTTACATCTAGGCATGCCTCATAACTACCATTATTTCACAAATATCCCCCCCCCCTCTTAAAATAAGTGGGCAATCTGGAAAAAATTTGGGCAGGTTCAGGAGAGTTGGGGCAGGTCTTTGTCCCAATTTAGCATTGAGAGATGTTGGGAAATCAGTGTTTGTAATGGTTGTTTTACAAAAATAATGGGTATGGGTCGTTCGGTCGACACAATTTAGGTCGACAATTATTATGTCGACCACTGAAGGTCGACATGGGCACTAGGTAGACATGGGCACTAGGTCAACATGGGCATTAGGTCGACATGTACTAGGTCAACAGGTGAAAAGGTCGACATGAGTTTTTGGACTTTTTTTGGTGTCATTTTCTTCGTAAAGTGACAGGGAACCCCAATTAGTGCACGAGTCCCCTCACATTCGGGCAAGGTGCCTTGCTGCGCTCGGCACAGGTTGCCATTCCCAATTGTAGTCCACGTGGATCGTAAAGTATGAAAAAGTCCAAAAATAAAAATAAATTGAAAAACTCATGTTGACCTTTTGACCTGTCGACCTAGTACATGTCAACCTAGTGCGTGTCAACCTAATGCCCATGTCAACATTCAGTGGTCGACCTAATGACTGTCGACCTAAGTTGTGTCAACCTATCGACCATATCCCAAAATAATATGAAAGGCTAGTAGTGGACTGAGTACCTCTCAAATGCACATGCAAGGTTTTAACTAGTGTTATTCTTATCATTTACTTTGGAGGTCAAGATATCTTCATGACAGAGGAACAAAAGAAATATTATAATGCAATGAAGAAGCTGGGGTCTAAAAAACCACAAAAGCCTATTCCAAGACCACCAGTAAGTTAATTATATTGTTAAGTTTACTTTAATGGCAAATCTCTGTTAAAAATGCCATGGCAGTCATGTGAGTCAATGTCCCACCCACCAGGATTTGAGAGCAAGTACAGGAATTATAGTAACAGAGAGAATCCACCTGAAGACACTACCATTTCTCATCAGTATGCTGCAATTTTCAATGTGCAATTTCAGACGGATCTGCAAAACTAGACACTTGATTTTCCAGAAGCAGATTCAAGGGCTAGACGGAAGCATCACAAGGGGGATGCAACCGCTCACAGGTGTCACCCTTCCAATAACAGGAGCCAAGTGTTACAGTGTGACATTATCCTGCAGCGGCCAGCTCCGGTCAATGACAAGGAGCCGGCAGCACAGCTAGAATCACTGTGGGCAGCCCAGCATATCTGGGGATGCTGGGCATGCCCACATAATGATGCTAGTTGGGGACTTCTGTGAGGCCATGCCTCATGCCCACTGAGTCTCATCCCCTTTTCGTCCTGAAGGCACGTGCAGGTGGGTTATTGGCTGCACCGGGTGTCTCCGAATTCCAGTGCCTTCACTGGGGCTAGAAATTAGGACACATTTGAACAGGGTTGGACTGGCCCACAGGGGTAAAGGGGAAACCCCTGTGGGCCCTACTGACTGGGGCCCCACCTCCTCCTCTAGGGATCAGGTTCCATACTGTGCACTTGAATTATGCATTATACATATATTACCATACACTGCACAGGATTATGGTGTATTTTCTACATTGCATTGCTGTTATTAATCTGGTACATTATCATGCATGCACTAGCAGCATTTACCATATATATTTATCAAGTAGCCCAGCCTATGCACTCTCTAATAGTTAGCCGAGCCTCTAGAGACTGACCACATCCCTAAACATGGGCCTTCCCTGGTGGGCCCTTCATGTCCAGTCCGACACTGCACTTGAACATAACAAAGCAGCATGGAGACATATCTTTTGTGGTTCTTATTAGGTTAAGCATGTCACGGTAAATCTCATTAAGTTTGTTTAAACTATAATGGAAATTATTTTAAAAAATTGTATCAATGAATTATATGCATTTAATTCAATTAATTCCTTGTTTAGAAAAAGTATTATAAACCATGGTTTTTAAATACAATAGGGTGAATAAGTGCACCAGAACATATGACCAAGAATAACACATTAATGACTGAAATATTCTGTGCACCTTGACACAGTATATTCATTTTCAGTTACATTAAAATATACAGAAATAATTTTCTAATAGTATTACTGAAATTATATAAAATCTGATGATATTTGAATTCTGCCATGCTCATTTAATATAAAATAGTAATATTCGATTACTGAAAACACCTTTACATCAAGATATTTTAATGTATTTGAAATAATAGATATGAAGTAGAAGTGAGAAAATTAACAATGAGATTGGAGGCATGCAGAGAATTTTATTAAAATTTTATTAAACAGTTACAATGTAAGAAAAAAAATATTATGGTGTGCAGAAATTTTTATTATAGGAGAATAATTTTTATTCATTGTTACTGAAAATACTGTGAAATAACAACTCAGCAGTTACTTTCATATCGTGAATGCGTATCTTGTAGGTTCAATTATTCTAATTTACAATAACAAATTTTGTTTATCCTAGAATAAATACCAAGGCTTAGTATTTGACTTTGTAACAAAGCAAGCATTTGATATCACCATCATGATCCTTATTTGCCTGAACATGGTAACAATGATGATTGAAACAGATGAACAGAGTGATGATATGGAAAACAACTTGTATTGGATTAACATGGTTTTCATTGTCCTGTTCACGAGTGAATTTGTTCTGAAACTGATTTCACTGCGTCACTATTACTTCACAATTGGCTGGAACATTTTCGATTTTGTTGTTGTCATTCTTTCCATTGTAGGTAAGTATCTTTTCAATTAAGATCTATTTTTACTATTACAGGTTGAGTATCCCATATCCAAAATGCTTGGGACAAGAAGTATTGTGGATATCGGATTTTTCCGTAATTTGGAATAATTGCATACCATAATGAGATATCATTGCGATGGGACCCAAGTCTAAGCACAGAATGCATTTTTGTTTCATATACACCTTATACTCATAGCCTGAAGGTAATTCTAGCCAATAGTTTTAACAACTTTGTGCATTAAACAAAGTTTTTTTACATACACACAATTCATTTATGTTTCATATACACCTTATACACACAGTATAAACACAAAGAAAACAAATTCCTGCGCACTGATCAAGGGTATAAGACACTCTATGTTAGATGTCTATAGGTGTAAACCCATCTAGGTTTAACGTTTAAAATAGATCCAGAGAAGTCCCAATAAAGTCAATTCTAAAGACAGTCAATATTCAGAGATTTTACAGTCAGTACTTGCACTAATCTCCCTTAATTATAGAAGATCAGAAAATTAACTAGAAGCAATGTCCCAATAAAATTTCGATAGTCAGAGATAAACTCTCTTATCTGGTCTAGTCCTGGGTCCTCCAACCAATTAGAAGAGGTAAACGTGGTAAAACTTGTACTCAGTCGGCCCCACCGTTTTCAATTCCTTGTCTATGTCCTCAAATATGGTACATGAAAAACAAATAATGGGGAATCATAGTGCAGACTTATATAAGTTTAATTGGACACATTTACAATTAAAAAATTACTTAGCATGCGTACCCTCAGTAACCTTCAGTGGAAGGCACAGTAATTGGCATATAGGGGTAATTGAGAAGCTTCCCCTATTAAGCTTTACCTTCACTGAGTCCTGGGCCGCAGTAAACACCAACGCGTTTCAACCGGTAAGGTCTTTATCAAGGTTGAAACGCGTTGGAGTTTACTGCGGCCCAGGACTCTGTGAAGGTAAAGCTTAATAGGGGAAGCTTCTCAATTACCCCTATATGCCAATTACTGTGCCTTCCACTGAAGGTTACTGAGGGTACGCATGCTAAGTAATTTTTTAATTGTAAATGTGTCCAAATAAACTTATATAAGTCTGCACTATGATTCCCCATTATTTGTTTTTCATGTACCATATTTGAGGACATAGACAAGGAATTGAAAACGGTGGGGCCGACTGAGTACAAGTTTTACCACGTTTACCTCTTCTAATTGGTTGGAGGACCCAGGACGAGACCAGATAAGAGAGTTTATCTCTGACTATCTAAATTTTATTGGGACATTGCTTCTAGTTCATTTTCTGATCTTCTATAATTAAGGGAGAACAGTGGAAGTACTGACTGTAAAATCTCTGAATATTGACTGTCTTTAGAATTGACTTTATTGGGACTTCTCTGGATCTATTTTAAACGTTAAACCTAGATGGGTTTACACCTATAGACATCTAACATAGAGTGTCTTATACCCTTGATCAGTGCGCAGGAATTTGTTTTCTTTGTGTTTACACTGTGTTTTAGTGATTGGTGGAAGTCACATTTATTTCTGCAGCCTGATTTTAAGCAAGGAGCGCAGGTGATTAATTCTCTTTTGCATGCACCTTATACACACAGCCTGGAGGTCATTTAATACAATATTTTTCATATTTTTTTGTAGTAAACAAAGTTTGTGTACATTGATCCATTAGAAAACAAAGGTTTCACTGTCTCAGTATCACTCAAAAAATTCTGTATTTCTGAATATTCCATATTTCAGAATATTTGGATATGGGATACTTAACCTGTACTAACAACATAATAAAAACATATATTATATTCAGATAACGTCATTATCTCAACTATGTCACTGTCGACAAATCGTATCAAACCAGTTGTATCATTTCACTGTATTCTATTGTAGCATGAAATGTATATTGATTGGGTGGATATGTGTAAAAAAGGTTACTATAAAACAACACAGAAGGTAACCATATTGTCATTAATTAACGGTAATGTCTAGAATACAATACGTCTTGCAGGCACATTATACTACAGTAGACTTTATTTTAGCAACTGAATTGTTTTATTTATTTATTTTTTTTAAATGGAGCAAATCATTTCCGCTGTTGCAAAAGAATAAAAAAAAATCTGGTTTAGGTCAATACTGCCTTCTTTTTAAGGATATTGTTTTGCTAGCTTCTAGTCAGTCACGAGTGAGACTATAGAACTAGAATAAGCAAGCATAAAAAAATATTTTCACATATAAGAAAATAATTACTTTTTACATGTAGTAATAAATTATGCATTTTGTGTTATTCCTCCTTAATATATGTAGATTACCCTCAAAATTCAATTGTTGTTTTTTCTGATTTGTCAACTTGTTGTAATACTGATATTTCTGTTCGTTCCAGGTATGTTTCTGGCAGACATGATTGAAAATTATTTTGTTTCTCCAACACTATTCAGAGTTATAAGACTTGCTAGGATTGGGAGAATCTTGCGTCTCATTAAAGGAGCTAAAGGAATACGTACACTGCTCTTTGCATTAATGATGTCACTTCCTGCCCTATTCAATATTGGTCTTTTGCTCTTCTTAGTGATGTTCATTTACGCTATCTTTGGAATGTCCAACTTTGCCTATGTCAAGAAAGAAGCGGGAATTGATGATATGTTTAATTTTGAAACGTTTGGCAACAGTATGATTTGCCTGTTCCAAATTACAACATCAGGAGGATGGGATGGATTATTGGCACCAATTCTTAACAGTGGACCACCAGACTGTGACCCAAATGCAGAACATCCAGGGAGTTCTGTGAGGGGTGATTGTGGTAATCCATCAGTTGGGATTTTTTTCTTTGTAAGTTATATCATCATATCATTTTTAGTTGTGGTAAACATGTATATTGCTGTCATTTTGGAGAACTTTAGTGTTGCCACAGAAGAAAGTGCAGAACCTCTGGGAGAGGATGACTTTGAGATGTTCTATGAAGTCTGGGAAAAGTTTGACCCAGATGCAACACAGTTCATTCAATACAGTAAATTAACTGACTTTGCTGATGCACTGGATCCACCTCTTCGTATACCAAAACCAAACAGAGTTCAACTTATTGCAATGGATCTTCCCATGGTAAGCGGTGACAGAATTCACTGCCTTGACATCCTGTTTGCATTCACAAAGCGTGTGTTGGGTGAAGGAGATGAAATGGACAATCTCCGACAACCAATGGAAGAACGTTTCATGGCATCCAATCCTTCAAAAGTCTCCTATGAACCAATTACATCTACATTACGGAGAAAGCAAGAGGAATTGTCTGTTGTTATCATTCAGCGGTGTTTCCGGAGATATATTTTACGGAAAACAATTAAAAAAGCTTCATATATGTATAGAAAAGAAAAAATGAAAGAAGCAAATTGCTTGCCTATTAAAGAAGATATGGTTATTGAACAGCTTAACGGAAACTCAACCACAGAGAAGACGGACATGACGCCCTCTACAACGTCACCTCCATCATATGATAGTGTAACAAAACCAGAAAAGGAAAAACATGAAAAAGATAAAGCAGAAAAAGAGGACAAAAGCAAAGATGCTAGGGAGAATAAAAAATAAACTGCACATTTTTTTCATTTGTGTGATAATTTGTTTACAACCTGTGAAGATGACCCATCTGTGTCAACAGGACTCCTTTGGGAGATCTATGCCAAACTGACAGTTCTTGCATATATGTACTCAAGGTCAGTGCCTAAAATAAGACAGTGACCTCATGTCAAAAGATGGTGTATCAACCTTGACTGGCGGTTACTGTTTAAATTACCAGTTGACACTTCTAACACAGAGAGCCACAAATAGCTGCTCAATATGTTGGGACCAGTCAAGGAAATGCAAACCTATACTGTTTCTGTGCTTCACATAAAACACTGTAGTACAATAATTGTGTCCACTGTTTGCATTTTCAATGACCATACTGCCATATGTTTACAGAACTTGTGTTAGTGATAAAACCATTTCTTTTATATTTAATTTGTAGGCATTTCCTTATGTATGTGACTATTTTTTGTAAATGGGTTTTACAGTGCGTTCGGGATATAGTACAACCTTTAAGGAAATTCTTATAAGTCTGTGGGGGAAAAAAAAACGACCACACACTGTACACGTGAAGCAGTCAATCACACTAGCAGTCAATGGCATGAGTATAAAACAAGCAGGCATACATAAACCATTCCTGAATATTGACACCAATGTATGGATTCAAATAGTTATTGTTTGGGTATATGGTTATGCTGTGGTTCCCATTAGTGACTGTCACATGAAGTCACTGTGATGTTTTAAAACATGCATCCCAAAAAAAAAGCAATGAATATACAATAATAGTTCCAATTATTAATGTCCTCTTACCAAGAAGAACACGATCAATCAGAAAGAGAATTCCAGTCTATGTCTGTCAGCAGTTCTTTGGTGTTCTGTATTGCATCTTTCAAGTTCTAAGCTATTTTAAATAAAACTTAGATTAAATAAGTATAAACTGCTGTTAAATAATGGCTGAGGTATGTTTACAACAGCACAATAGAATATATCAGTGGAGTGCATATAACAAAATCAGATGATATTAAAGATTGTTGACAAAGATATTTATTAGATGGACAGGAAGAGTTTACGAAACAGACATTTTTACCAATATAAATATAAATACCAATAATTTATATATGTTTATTTATTTTATTTATACAGTTCTATTTAACAATTATGCATTGTTGTGTTATGTAACAAAGAAGGGACTGTGGTGATTTGACAGGGAGATCATCTATTTAAACATATTGTTTCATAAACAAAGTTTAAGGTGGAAACACTAATAGAGAGAAAGCCCTTGAATATAAAGAGTAATGTCTAACTTCTGGTCGGCAAGTAAAAGGCTTTTCTATGACCCATAATGTGCCTGTGAACTCCCAAGCCTTTTGTAATGTTGAATCATTTTAGGTGTGTTTTGCCAAAGGACAGAAACGCCTATTGTGCTTGCCTGATTGGCCGGTCTGCCCATATGTACTCAAGAACATGAGATACAGACCACACCCACTTGCAGCACAAGATCACTAAGTTTGAAAGTGTTCCATAGTGGAATGTACAACAAAATAATTAAGGAAAAACATACCTCCCTGGGAGGAACACCTCATATATACTTGTTTCAAAAGGATGTGGGTGTAACATGTTTAGGGCTGATCCACTGCAATGTTTGGACAGTAATACTTTGCAAGGCTCCAACCGAAAGCTCACAAGACTTGTATATAAAATAAATTTCCTGTTTCAAAAACATAGTCGGAGAACAGCAAATGTGTATTTCACTGATGTTAAATAACGAGATTATTGACATTGTTATAACATGATTTTATGTCTATAGACAAGAGACTAATGTTATCACTTGATGACGTGTTCCACAGAGATGTTTTCATGACACTTAATGAGGTGTATCATGTATCCATATCACTGGTGAAAACAAGTTAACCAATAAATGGGCGTCTTCCCTGAATGATTGTAATTATTTTGACACCTGAAGTCATGCAAAATAAATTCTTGCTTTGTTAATGACAAAATAGTTGTGTTACACTGTTGCCAAAACCAGTTGTATACTGTCTTAAAAATTCTGTGTTACAAAAAAGTGATAGTACCTTAAAAATGTTAATGTAGACTCGGTCTTTGAGAAATGCAAGTGTTTTTGATAATATATTAATAAATTGTCTTGAATGTACATTGTAGATAAAACAGAAATTGTATTCCACTTAGCATGTCACTGTATGGGACGCATTCAAAATACATTCCATACAAAATGTCTTAATTATATTTTTGCTCTTATACAGTGTACAGGATGTGGACATATACAACATTAATTTAATGCAGGGCCCCCATTCTTCATGTTACTTTTTTTTACCTCTGAAAATCTTTAACTGGGACTTTGTGGCATTTTCTAAGATTCGTTATTTCAGCTGATAGTTTACAATAAATAAAGAATTATGTATTGACTACTTTAATTATGTTTGGGTTATGTACCATAATTAATGGATTGCTAATTTTTGGTAGTTGCTTATTTTTCTAAAAGATTCAAAGAAGCTAAGTAGTTCTTTTATATATACAGTAATGACACTTTGGTTATATAAAGTTTCAAAGAGCTACATAAATGCAAAATAGTAGAAAAAAAAACATATGGGTATAAAATATAGGCTACAAATAAATAGGCAATTTAAGGTACATTGCACATGCTAGGTTGTCTATGATTATTTAAGGGAACATAGATCACAGATATAATATTAATGTACATAATTTTAAGTGGAAACTGCTTCAGTGATTGACTTAACAGACATGGTACCACATAAATACGAGAGCACATATTAAGAATTACACAGCAATAATTGCAGTGGTAATATAATTGTTACAGTGCAGCAATATGTACAGTATTCTTATTTGTATTGTCCCAAAGATATTAAATCTATGTAGCTTTCACTAAAAATGTCTTTATTTACTGATGAAACAAGTCACAACAACTTTAAGAAAAAGCACCTCATTAATGCTTCACCATATTTTATAATTCCTTTTTTAAAACAATTATCCTTAGAGATTATTTTTGGTTCTAAATTCAGCAATATGATGGTCACAGACTTTATTAGTTTATGATAATTAGAAAACAGAAGGTTTTGGAAGATTAAACCCAGAGAGCATTGATGTCTTAGGTTCCAAAGGGACAGTGTCACAGGTTAAATCTAATCAGACAGAATCCCATAGTCTAATTATAATGGAAAAATAGTGTAGAGGTTGGTACAAATGTGTCCAATTGATACAGAGTAAAGGAGATTGGACCTGTCATACTGTGTGGGCAAGGTAATACTGTTTATATAAATATATTAATGAAACATATTAATGAAATAATTATCTTGGGCATTTTGGTATACATAATAAAACATTATCATTTAATAAGGAATCCTCTGTGGTTTTGGACAATTTCATAGGTACATTTACTTGTAATCTAGCTGCATAATAGTGTATTATTTTTATAAACAACATTTGAGTTTCCAAATATATTTTAAAAACATACTGTAAATTAAGGACTGGGAAAATACACTAAACTAAATGTTATATTTTTGTAACTTGTATAAAATACAGTATAAACAGAAAAATAAGAATTTACTCACCGGTAATTCTATTTCTCGTAGTCCGTAGTGGATGCTGGGTACTCCGTAAGGACCATAGGGAATAGACGGGCTCCGCAGGAGACTGGGCACTCTAAAAGAAAGATTAGGTACTATCTGGTGTGCACTGGCTCCTCCCTCTATGCCCCTCCTCCAGACTTCAGTTAGGGAAACTGTGCCTGGAAGAGCTGACACTACAAGGAAAGGATTTGGAATCCCGGGTAAGACTCATACCAGCCACACCAATCACACCGTACAACTTGTGATAACTATACCCAGTTAACAGTATGAACAACAAATGAGCCTCATTAACAGATGGCTCATAACAAAACCCTTTAGTTAAGCAATAACTATATACACGTATTGCAGAGAGTCCGCACTTGGGACGGGCTCCCAGCATCCACTACGGACTACGAGAAATAGAATTACCGGTGAGTAAATTCTTATTTTCTCTGACGTCCTAGTGGATGCTAAGTACTCCGTAAGGACCATGGGGATTATACCAAAGCTCCCAAACGGGCGGGAGAGTGCGGATGACTCTGCAGCACCGCAAGAGCAACTCAAGTTCCTCCTCAGCCAGGGTATCAAACTATTAGAATTTTGCAAACGTGTTTGACCCCGACCAGGTAGCAGCTCGGCAAAGTTGTAATGCCGAGACCCCTTGGGCAGGCGCCCAAGAAGAGCCCCCTTCCTCGTGGAATGGGCTTTTACTGATTTAGGATGCGGCAGTCCAGCCGCAGAATGTGCAAGTTGAATCGCGCCACAGATCCAGCGAGCAATAGTCTGCTTAGAAGCAGGAGCACCCAGCATGTTGGGTGCATGCAGGATAACAGCGAGTCAGTATTTTTGACTCTAGCCGTCCTGGAAACAAAAATTTTCAGGGCCCGGACTACATCCAGCAACTTGGAGGCCTCCAAGTCCGAGTAGCCGCAGGCACCACAATAGGTTGGTTCAAATGAAACGCTGATACCACCTTAGGGAGAAATTGGGGACGAATCCTCAATTCTGCCCTGTCCCTATGGAAGATCAGATAAGGGCTTTCACATGACAAAGCCGCCAATTCTGACACACGCCTAGCCGAAGCCAAGGCCAAATATATATGACCACTTTCCACGTGAGATACTTCAACTCCACGTTCTGAAGTGGCACAAAACAATGTGATTTTAGGAAAACCAACACTACGTTGAGATCCCAAGGTGGCACTGGAGGCACAAAAGGGGGCTGAATATGCAGCACTCCCTTAACAACGTCTGAACTTCAGGCAACGTCTTTCCTAGCCTTTAACAGCGTAGGAATCACTTCATCTGGAACGCCCTTTTCCGTTAGGATCCTGCATTCAACCGCCAAGCCTTCAAACGCAGCCGCGGTAAGTCTTGGAACAGGCAGGGCCCCTGCAGTAACAGGTCCGTCTGAGACACAGAGGCCATGGGTCCTCCGAGATCATTTCTTGTAGTTCTGGGTACCAAGTTCTTCTTGGCCAATCCGGAACTACGAGTATAGTTCTTACTCCTCTCTTACTTACTATCCTCAGTGCCTTGGGTATGAGAGGAAGAGGAGGGAACACATAAACCTACTGGTACACCTACGGTGTCACTAGTGCGTCCACAGCTATCGCCTGAGGGTCTCTTGACCTGGCGCAATACTTTTTTAGCTTTTTGTTGAGGCGGGACGCCATCATGTCCACCTGTGGCCATTCCCAACGGTTCACAATCTGCGTGAAGACTTCTGGATGAAGTCCCCACTCTCCCGGGTGGAGGTCGTGCCTGCTGAGGAAGTCTGCTTCCTAGTTTTCCACACCCGGAATGAACACTGCTGACAGTGTTAGCACGTGATACTCCGCCCATCGGAGAATCCTTGTGGCTTCTGCCAACGCCATCCTGCTTCTTGTGCCGCCTTGTCGGTTTACATGGGCGACAGCCGTGGTGTTGTCTGACTGAATCAGCACCGGCTGGTTTTGAAGCAGGGGTTCTGCTTGCCTTAGGGCAATGTAAATGGCCCTTTGGTCCAGAATATTTATGTGTAGGGAAGTCTCCTGACTCGACCATTGTCCTTGGAAATTTCTTCCCTGAGTGACTGCTCCCCAACCTCGGAGGCTTGCATCCGCGGTCACCAGGACCCAGTCCTGAATGCCGAATCTGCGGCCCTCGAGAAGATGAGCACTCTGCAGCCACCACAGCAAAGACACCCTGGCCCCGGGGACAGGGTGATCCGCTGATGCATCTGAAGATGCGATCCTCACTTGTCTAACAGGTCCCACTGAAAGTTCCTTGCATGGAACCTGCCGAAGGGAATTGCTTCGTAAGAAGCTACCACCTTTTCCAGGACTCGCGTGCAATGATGCACCGACACCTGTTTTGGTTTTAGGAGGTCTCTGACCCGAGATGACAACTCCTTGGCCTTCTCCTCCGGGAGAAACACCTTCTTCTGTTCTGTGTCCAGAAACATGCCCAATATCAGCAGACGCGTCGTAGGAACCAGCTGCGACTTTGGGATATTCAGAATCCAGCCGTGCTGTTGTAGCACTTCCTGAGATAGTGCAACTCCGATCAACGACTGCTCCTTGGACCTCGCCTTTATAAGGCGATCGTCCAGGTACGGGTTAATTATAACTCCCTTCTTTCGAAGGAATATCATCATTTTGGCCATTACCTTGGAACACACCCTCGGTGCCGTGGACAGACCAAATGGCAACGTCTGGAATTGGTAATGGCAGTTCTGTACCACTACCTTGAGGTACTCCTGGTGAGGTGGGTAAATGGGGACATGTAGGTAAGCATCCATGATGTCCAGTGATACCATGTAATCCCCCTATTCCAGGCTTGCAATAACCGCCCTGAGCGATTCCATTTTGAACTCGAACTTCCTTATATAAGTGTTCAAGGATTTAAAATTTAGAATGGGTCTCACCGAACCGTCTGGTTTCGGTACCACAACATTGTGGAATAGTAACCCCATCCCAGTTGAAGGAGGGGAACTTTTATTATCACCTGCTGGAGGTACAGCTTGTGAATTGCCGCCAGTACTACCTCCCTGTCCTGGGGAGTAGTTGGCAAGGCTGATTTGAGGTAACGGCGAGGGGGAGACGCCTCGAATTCCAGCTTGTATCCCTGCGATACCACTTGTAGAACCCAGAGATCCACCTGTGAGCGAACCCACTGGTCGCTGAAGTTCCGTAGACGCGTCCCCACTGCACCTGGCTCTGTCTGTGGAGCCCCAGCGTCATGCGGTGGACTCAGTAGAAGCAGGGGAGGATTTTTGTTCCTGGGAACTGGCTGTCTGGTGCAGCTTTTACCCTCTCCTCCTGCCTCTGGGCAGAAAGGAAACACCTTTGATCCGCTTGCCTTTCTGAGGCCGAAAGGACTGTACCTGATAGTACGGTGCTTTCTTAGGTTGTGAGGGAGCCTGAGGTAAAAATGTCGATTTCCCAGCTGTTGCTGTGGATACGAGGTCCGAGAGACCATCCCCAAACAATTCCTCACCCTTATAAGGCAAAACCTCCATGTGCCTTTTAGAATCAGCATCACCTGTCCACTGCCGGGTCCATAATACCCTCCTGGCAGAAATGGACATTGCATTAATTCTAGATGCCAGCCGGCAAATATCCCTCTGTGCATCCCTCATATATAAGACGACGTCTTTAATATGCTCTATGGCAGTGGTTCCCAAACTTTTGTGAGTCACGGCACCCTGGAGTGTCAGATTTTTTTTTCACGGCACCCCTAGGCCACAAGTTTCTTATTGAGAAATTTTGAAAAAAATATTAGATTAAGTAAATTATGTTTATATGTCATCCTTAGGGTCAGTTATGTGGTGAGGGACAAGATTTGATTCTGTTTGTCCACATATTTTATAACTGGAAGCCATCAGCACTGGTTTTGCCTATTAAATTGACAATAAATAGTTGGAATTGGTCCTTGACCACCAACCTGAGGCACCCCTGCAAGTGTCCCGCGGCACCCCAGGGTGCCACGGCACACAGTTTGGGAACCACTGCTCTATGGTTAGCAAAATAGTATCCCTGTCGAGGGTATCAATATTATCTGACAGGGTATCAGACCACGCTGCAGCAGCACTACACATCCATGCTGAAGCAATTGCAGGTCTCAGTATAGTACCTGAGTGTGTATATACAGACTTCAGGATAGCCTCCTGCTTTCTATCAGCAGGCTCCTTCAAGGCGGCTGTATCCTGAGACGGCAGTGCCACCTTTTTTGACAAGCGTGTGAGCGCCTTATCCACCCTAGGAGATATCTCCCAACGTGACCTATCCTCTGGCGGGAAAGGGTACGCCATCAGTAATTTTTTTAGAAATTACCAGTTTCTTATCGGGGGAACCCCACGCTTCTTCACACACTTCATTCAACTCATCTGATGGGGGAAAAAACACTGGCTGCTTTTTCTATCCAAACATAATACCCTTTTTAGTGGTACCTGGGTTAATGTCAGAAATGTGTAACACATTTTTCATTGCCGTAATCATGCAACGGATGCCCCTTGTGGATTGTGTATATGTCTCATCCTCGTCGACACTGGAGTCAGACTCCGTGTCGACATCTGTGTCTGCCATCTGAGGTAGCGGGCGTTTGTGAGCCCCTGATGGTCTTTGAGACGCCTGGGCAGGCACGGGCTGAGAAGCCGGCTGTCCCACGGCTGTTACGTCATCCAGCCTTTTATGTAAGGAGTTGACACTGTCGGTTAATACCTTCCACATATCCATCCACTCTGGTGTCGACCCCGCAGGGGGTGACATCACATTTATCGGCACCTGCTCCGCCTCCACATAAGCCTCCTCATCAAACATGTCGACTCAGCCGTACCGACACACCGCACACACACAGGGAATGCTCTGACTGAGGACAGGACCCCACCAAGTCCTTTGGGGAGACAGAGAGAGAGTATGCCAGCACACACCACAGCGCTATATAAACAGGGATTTACACTATTACAGAAAGTGATTTTCCCTATAGCAGCTATACAATACAGTTTTGCGCCTAAATTTAGTGCCCCCCCTCTCTTTTTTACCCTTTGAGCCTGGAAACTGCAGGGGAGAGCCTGGGGAGCTGTCTTCCAGCGGCGCTGTGAAGAGGAAATGGCGCTAGTGTGCTGAGGGAGATAGCCCCGCCCCCTTCTCGGCGGGCTTATCCCGCTCTTTTATTAATATTATGGCAGGGGATGTTTGCACATATATAGTTTATTAGACTATATTATGTGCTTTTTGCCAATTTAAGGTACTCTAATTGCAGCCCAGGACGCCCCCCCCAGCGCCCTGCACCCATCAGTGACCGGAGTATGTGGTGTGCATAGGGAGCAATGGCGCACAGCTGCAGTGCTGTGCTCTACCTTAATGAAGACCGGAGTCTTCTGCCGCCGATTTCCAGGACGTTCTTCTTGCTTCTGGCTCTGCAAGGGGGACGGCGGCGCGGCTCCGGGACCGGACGACCGAGGCTGGGCCTGTGTTCGATCCCTCTGGAGCTAATGGTGTCCAGTAGCCTAGAAGCCCAAGCTAGCTGCAAGCAGGTAGGTTCGCTTCTCTCCCCTAAGTCCCTTGTAGCAGTGAGTCTGTTGCCAGCAGATCTCACTGAAAATAAAAAACCTAACAAATACTTTCTTTACTAGAAGCTCAGGAGAGCCCCTACTGTGCAACCAGCTCGAGCCGGGCACAGATTCTAACTGAGGTCTGGAGGAGGGGCATAGAGGGAGGAGCCAGTGCACACCAGATAGTACCTAATCTTTCTTTTAGAGTGCCCAGTCTCCTGCGGAGCCCGTCTATTCCCTATGGTCCTTACGGAGTACCCAGCATCCACTAGGACGTCAGAGAAAGTTTGTTCTTTTATGTTACATTTGTTTGCATTATTAGTATCAATATTTAATTTCCTAAAGGTTGATATAACAAACCTTACTCATAGAGAGTAAGATTTGTTATATCAACTTTCAGGAAATTAAAGGTATATGTAGTATAATACTTTCCGTATATCAAATGTTCACCCCTCCTTACATTTGACAAACTGACACATTTTTACATGCACTATTAATTATATTATTCTTACATTCAATAATACTTGTCTTTAATTTCTGCAATACCTGGATTGGGGTTCACACTGAGCTATAATGTGTACATATCACATTGACATACAGTGCATCCGGAAAGTATTCACAGCGTTTCCCTTTTTCCACATTTTGTTATGTTACAGCCTTATTCCAAACTGGAACAAATTCATTTTTCCCCTCAAAATTCTACACACAATGCCCCATAATGACAACATGAAAAAAGTGTTTTTTTAGATTTTTGCTAATTTATTAAAAATAAAAAACTAAGAAATCACATGTACATAAATATTCACAGCCTTTGCTTCAATACTTTGTTGATGCACCTTTGGCAGCAATTACAGCCTCAAGTATTTTTGAATATGATGCCACAAGCCCGGCACACCTATCTTTGGGAAGTTTTGCCCATTCCTCTTTGCAGCACCTCTCAAGCTCCATCAGGTTGGATGGGAAGCGTAGATGCAGAGCCATTTTCAGATCTCTCCAGAGATGTTCAATCGGATTCAAGTCAGGGCTCATTGAATTTGGGGGTAATTTTGATCCTATAGTATTATTAACCTCAATAACCATAATTTCCACTCATTTTCAGTCTATTCTGAACACCTCACAATATTATTTTTAATCCTAAAATATGCACCGAGATCGCTGGATGACTAAGCTAAGCGACCAAGTGGGTGGCACAAACACCTGGCCCATCTAGGAGTGGCACTGCAGTGTCCCCAAACAGCACATGATGCAAAGATAAATAAAAAAAAGAGGTGCAAGATGGAATTGTCCTTGGGCCCTTCCACCCACACTTATGTTGTATAAACAGCACATGCACACTTTAACAAACCAATCAATTCAGCGACAGGGTCTGCCACACGACTGTGGCTGAAATGATTGGTTGGTTTGGGCCCCCGCCAAAAAAGAAGCAATCAATCTCTCCTTGCACAAACTGACTCCACAGAGGCAGGATGTCCACCTCCTCCTCATCATCCGATTCCTCACGCCTTTCACTGTGTACATCCCCCTCCTCACAGAGTATTAATTTGTCCTCACTGCAATCCACCATCACAGGTCCCTATGTACCTTCTGGAGGCAATTGCTGGTAAATGTCTCCACGGAGGAATTGATTATAATTAATTTTGATGAACATCATCTTCTCCACATATTCTGGAAGTAACCTCGTACGCCGATTGCTGACAAGGTTACCGGCTGCACTAAACACTCTTTCGGAGTACATACTGGAAGGGGGGGCAACTTAGGTAAAATAAAGCCAGTTTGTGCAAGGGCCTCCAAATTGCCTGTTTTTCTTGCCAGTATACGTACGGACTGTCTGACATGCCTACTTGGATGCTGTCACTCATATAATCCTCCACCATTCTTTCAATGGTGACAGAATAATATGCAGTGCCAGCAGATAACATGTCAGTAATCGTTGGCAGGGCCTTCAGTCCAGACCAGATGTCAGTTTTCGCTCCTGACTGCCCTGCATCACCGCCAGCGGGTGGTTTTGGAAATGTTATCCTTTTCCTGGCAGCTCCAGTGGTGGTAGAAAATGAAGGAGGAGCTGTTGGCGGGTCACATTCCACTTGACTTGACAAGTGTCTCACCAGCAGGTCTTTGAACATCTGCAGACTTGTGTCTGCCGGAAAGTGAGATACAACGTAGGCTATAAACCTAGGATCGAGCACGGCGGCCAAAATGTAGTTCTCTAAGTTTCAACAGATTGACCACCCATGAATCCTGGTTAAGCGAATGAAGGGCTCCATCTACAAGTCAAACATGCCTAGCGGAATCGCTCCATTTTAGCTCCTCCTTCAATCTCTCCAGCTGCTTCTGCAAAAGCCTGATGAGGGTAATGACCTGACTTAGGCTGGCAGTGTCTGAACTGACTTCACGTGTGGCAAGTTCAAAGGGTTGGAGAACCTTGCACAACATGGAAATCATTCTCCACTGCACTTGAGTCAGATGCATTCCCCCTCCTTTGCCTATATCGTAGGCAGATGTGTAGGCTTGAATGGCCTTTTGCTGCTCCTCCATCCTCTGAAGCATATAGAGGGTTGAATTCCACCTCGTTATTAACTCTTGCTTCAGCTGATGGCAGGGCATGTTCAGGAGTGTTTGCTGGTGCTCCAGTCTTTGGCACGCAGTGGCTGAATGCTGAAAGTGGCCCGCATTTCTTTGGGCCACCGACAGCATCTCCTGCATGCCCCTGTCGTTTTTTTAAAAATTCTGCCACACCAAATTCATTGTATGTGCAAAACATGGGACGTGCTGGAATTTGTCCACATGTAATGCACGCACAATATTGTTGGCGTTGTCCGTTGTCACAAATCCCCAGGAGAGTCGAATTGGGGTAAGCCAATCTGCGATGATGTTCCTCAGTTTCCGTAAGAGGTTGTCAGCTGTGTGCCTCTTATGGAAAGTGGTGATACAAAGCGTAGCCTGCCCAGGAACGAGTTGGCGTTTGCGAGATGCTGCTACTGGTGCCGCCGCTGTTGTTACTGCGGGAGGCAATACATCTACCCAGTGGGCTGTCACAGTCATATAGTCCTTAGTCTGCCCTGCTCCACTTGTCCACATGTCCGTGGTTAAGTGGACAGTGGGTACAACTGCATCTTTTAGGACACTGGTGACTCTTTTTCTGACGTCTGTGTACATTCTCTGTATCGCCTACAGAGAAAAGTGGAACCTAGATGGTATTTGGTATCAGGGACACACTACCTCAAGAAATTCTCTAAGTCCCTGTGCACTAACGTCGGATACCGGATGCACGTCTAACACAACATAGTTGTCAAGGCCTGAGTTATCCGCTTTGCAACAGGATGACTGCTGTCATATTTAATCTTCCTCGCAAAGGATTGTTGGACAGTCAATTGCTTAGTTGAAGTAGTACAAGTGGTCTTCCGACTTCCCCTTTGCGATGACGATCGACTCCCAGCAGCAACAACAGCAGCGCCAGCAGAAGTAGGCGTTACACTCAAGGATGCATCGGAGGAATCCCAGGCAGGAGAGGACTCGTCAGACTTGACAGTGACATGGCCTACAGGACTATTGGCTTTCCTGTCTAAGGAGGAAATTGACACTGAGGGAGTTGGTGGTGTGGTTTGCAGGAGCTTGGTTACAAGAGGAAGGGATTTAGTTGTCAGTGGACTGCTTCCGCTGTCACCCAAAGTTTTTGAACTTGTCAATGACTTCTGATGAATGCACTCCAGGTGACATATAAGGGAGGATGTTCCTAGGTGGTTAACGTCCTTACCCCTACTTATTACAGCTTGACAAAGGCAACACACGGCTTGACACCTGTTGTCCGCATTTCTGTTAAAATAATTCCACACAGAAGAAGTGATTTTTTTTGTATTTTGACCAGGCATATCAATGGCCTTATTCATCCCATGGACAACAGGTGTCTCCCCGGGTGCCTGACTTAAACAAACCACCTCACCATAAGAATCCTCCTTGCCAATTTCCTCCTCAGCACCAGCAACACCCATATCCTCATCCTGGTGTACTTCAACAGTGACATCTTCAATTTGAATATCAGGAACTGGACTGTGGGTGCTCCTTCCAGCACTTGCAGGGGTCGTGCAAATGGTGGAAGGAGCCACCTCTTCCCGTCCAGTGTTGGGAAGGTCAGGCATCGCAACCGACACAATTGGACTCTCTTTGGGGATTTGTGATTTAGAAGAACGCACAGTTCTTTGCTGTGCTTTTGCCAGCTTAACTCTTTTAATTTTTCTAGCAGGAGGACGAGTGCTTCCATCCTCATGTGAAGCTGAACCACTAGCCATGAACATAGGCCAGGGCCTCAGCCGTTCCTTGCCACTCCGTGTCGTAAATGGCATATTGGCAAGTTTACGCTTCTCCTCAGACGCTTTTAATTTAGATTTTTGGGTCATTTTACTGAACTTTTGTTTTTTGGATTTTACATGCTCTCTAATATGACATTGGGCATCGGCCTTGGCAGATGACGTTGATGGCATTGAATCATCTCTGCCATGACTAGTGGCAGCAGCTTCAGCACTAAGTGGAAGTGGATCTTGATCTTTCCCTATTTTACCCTCCAAATTTTTGTTCTCCATTTTTTTAATGTGTGGAATTATATGACAGTAATATATCTGGAATTAGACGGCAGTAATGTCTGGAATTAGATACCACTAGATAGATACCAGATACCACTGTGACTGGAACGATGATGACCTATGCACAGTGACAGGACACTACCACAGCACCCTACAGCAGCAAGATGCAGCACAAGACACTGGACTTTTAGTAATGTACTGTAGTATACTGGTCACCACAATGCAGCACAAGACAATGAGCAGTGATACTGAGCACTGATGAGGATACTAGAACTGACACTGGGCAGCGAGATGCAGCACTGGACTATTGTACTGTATTATACTGGTCACCACAATGCAGCACAAGACAATGAGTAGTGATACTGGGCACTGATGAGGATACTAGAACTGACACTGGGCAGTGAGAACAGCACTGGACTATTGTACTGTAGTATACTGGTTACCACAATGCAGCACAAGACAATGAGTAGTGATACTGAGCACTGATGAGGATACTAGAACTGACACTGGGCAGCGAGAACAGCACTGGACTATTGTACTGTAGTATACTGGTCACCACAATGCAGCACAAGACAATGAGTAGTGATACTGAGCACTGATGAGGATACTAGAACTGACAATGGGCAGTGAGAACAGCACTGGACTACTGTACTGTAGTATACTGGTCACCACAATGCAGCACAAGACAATGAGTAGTGATACTGAGCACTGATGAGGATACCAGAACTGACAATGGGCAGCGAGATGCAGCACTGGACTACTGTACTGTAGTATACTGGTCACCACAATGCAGCACAAGACAATGAGTAGTGATACTGAGCACTGATGAGGATACTAGAACTGACACTGAACAGCGAGAACAGCACACAGTATTGTACTGTAGTATACTGGTCACCACAATGCAGCACAAGACAATGAGTAGTGATACTGAGCACTTATGAGGATACTAGAACTGACACTAGGCAGTGAGAACAGCACTGGACTATTGTACTGTATTATACTGGTCACCACAATGCTGCACAAGACAATGAGTAGTGATACACAGCACTGATGAGGATACTAGAACTGACACTGGGCAGCAAGAACAGCACTGGACTATTGTACTGTAGTATACTGGTCACCACAATGCAGCACAAGACAATGAGTAGTGATACTGAGCACTGATGAGGATACTAGAACTGACACTGGGCAGCGAGAACAGCACTGGACTATTGTACTGTAGTATACTGGTCACCACAATGCAGCACAAGACAATGAGTAGTGATACTGAGCACTGATGAGGATACTAGAACTGACAATGGGCAGCAAGAACAGCACTGGACTACTGTACTGTAGTATACTGGTCACCACAATGCAGCACAAGACAATGAGTAGTGATACTGAGCACTGATGAGGATACTAGAACTGACACTGAACAGCGAGAACAGCACTGGACTATTGTACTGTAGTATACTGGTCACCACAATACAGCACAAGACAATGAGTAGTGATACTGAGCACTGATGAGGATACTAGAACTGACACTGGGCAGCGAGAACAGCAGTGGACTATTGTACTGTAGTATACTGGTCACCAGAATGCAGCAAAGATACTGAGCACTGATATTGAGCTGATATTGAGCTTTCCACTCAGAGAACGTAGCCACGTCCTCTCGCTCTCTCGACAATGCACGAATGAAAATGGTGGCGACGCACGGCTCCTTATATGGAATCCGAATCTCGCGAGAATCCGACAGCGGGATGATGATGTTTTGCCTCGTTCGGGTTTTCCGAGTCAGGCGGGAAGAACCAAGGCTGCCTCGGACCCATGTAAACCTCATGGAGTTCGGAGGGGTTCGGTTCTCGGAGAACCGAACCCGCTCATCTCTAGTAGAGACAATGTCCACATAGATATAATTCAAGATATCAGCCCCCTACCATACACAATGGGGGTCTGATATTGCACAGATGTACAGATATTTCTTAGTGTGATAACCTCCTTCCAATAATGTAGAATGGAGGTCACACCAGAACAAGATAGAATACCGACACTTTTCGTCTCAAATAGAGACTTCTTCAGGGGCGTATCTATAATGTCAGAACATAGTCACTTTAAAACAATTTATACAAAATAAAATTGTATACATCATACATAAAACAGTATTCATTATACAAAGAATGAAATGGTGTAATTCATATATTAAACAAACATATATCGTGTGGAACATCACAGAAGGTAAGTCCCTATGGAATAGATGGAGATGAAAGTGACATAACATGTAAAGAAGATTGTATGTATGTACATACCTCAATAAATACGTATATACAAGGATTCGAACAAATAGAAAATTTTCTTAAACTCTTTGTTCCTGAAAAGATTTTACGTTGTCGTGAGTGAATAATAATGGCTATTGGGAAATACCCCAATTTTCAGTATTATTATAGGCCACACATATATGATAAATTATATTTGGTAGTAATTCCATAATACAATTATATCTAACCAACATACCTGGAAGCTTCCAACATAAGCATATGATACTTAGGGATTCTGGCTTTCTAAGAAACTTCCTCCTCAGATTCTCAGAATTAATCAATCTAATGAAATGGGACTAATGTCCAACATAATGACTATTTTTGCTTTAAAGACTCTCTCTCCCATCTCCCCATATTTCTCTTCTCTCTCCCATCTCCCCATATTTCACCTCTCTCTCTCCCATTAATTTTTAAAAATTGACAATATATTATCGGCCTGCTCATCACAAGTTTGATGAGCAGGAAGGCTGCAGGCACTGGCGGCATCAGACTGAGATGCAGGTTAGCGGCTGGGGGTCAGGCAGTTGATGGCGGCGATTTTGTAGGCCTCACCAGCCACTGACCTCACCGCACGCCACTGCAGCTAATAGCAGCAACGTTTCGGGTTTATTACACTTTTTCAAGCAGCATCCAAACATTGTGACATTAAGAACAGATTAAATACCCTTACCTGTCAGTGTTGGCACCGGGAGCTCACTCACCCCTCCGGCTACGCAGGTCCAGCTTCTGGGTAGGTCAGTGATGTCAGGGAGCTTCTGCCTTGCAGGCATCACTAGGGCAACCCGTGGCTGTCAACACAAACCACAGGCACCTAATATCGCCTCTAGCTGAATCGCATCCATGTCCCGATCATCCACCCGGTGCCACGGTCCCACACTGATCCGTTAGTGGAGTTCTTAACCCTTCAGCACCTGCACCAACAACAAGAACAACACCATAATATGTGAATAAATACAGATACAACATTAACAAGAATGATATATATATATATATGTATGTATATATATATATATATATATATGTATGTATATATATATATATATATATATATATATATAGTCATTATTTAATATACCAAATATGATAATTAAGGTGAATCTGAATTTATTCAATAGCAGGCTGTAATCCTTTGCAAACCAATATACAGAATTAGGAATAGAGCATAACAAACATTATAATGAAAAGTATGCATGTAATGATATCTAAATCTTAATATATTATAGTCTAAGTGAGCTGGAACCTGTTATTCAAACACCGGGTCCAGCAACCTGGTCTTGTAGATCAGCAGTGGGTCCGCCATGGGCAGGCAGTCATCGGTGCACACTGCAGTGAGTTTCTCTAGCCAGCTGCTCCCACACCTGTGGCTGCCATCCCCAGTTGTGATGTATCTCCTTCCAGTGATAACAGACAAACTTCAGCATTATAGCCTCAGTGCTTCCCTGTGCGATTCCTAGGCAAAATCATGTTCCTGATTTCTGTCACTCCTGTGTTCTGTTTCCTATCTGCTACCTGTAGCTGAGGTTTTCCATCCAGTCCTGAACCAGTCTGACAACTATGTTACTATACATTTAATGGCAAATCATCAGTTCCAGCTCCAGTGTATACCAGCTCTGTACTTAGGAACTCAGACTGATGGCCATGACCTGCTTGTCGGGTGCAACAAAGCTCAAACCTCATTCATAGATTGACCACAGTAAGATCGAAAATCCTAAGGTCGACACCACTACATCGTAAACCACTAGGTCAACACATAGATAAGATCGACCCCGCAACCTTGACACATGCACAAGGTCGACAAGTGCAAGATTGACAACATATATAGATCGACAACCAAATAATCGACAACAGTATGAAATAGATCGACCACAAATAGGTCTACCGCCAATAGATCGACGGCAAATAGATCGACAGCAAATAGATCGACAGCTAAACACATAGACCACAAACAGGTCGCCCACCAAATAGATCAACCACAAATAGGTCGACCACCAATAGATCGACAGTAAATAGGTCGACCACTAATAGATCGACGGCAAATAGGTCAACACACTGTTAGGTCGACCGCTAATAGGTCGATTTGTTGTTAGGTCGGCCGCTATTAGGTTGACCCGCTGTTAGGTCGACTGCTAATAGGTCGACTCACTGTTAGGTTGACCGGTAATAGGTCGACAGCTAATATGTCGACTGTCACCAGACCTATCCTCAGTGTAGATATCTAATATCTTCCTCAAGACCCATTAATAGCGGCTCGCTTGGCTAGCGATCTGGCTGACCCTACTTGTAATAGTGCCACTACAAATACCACAATGCCCTTGCACTGCTCCCCGCTCTGGTAACACTGTAACCCTCTTCATGCCCCCATCCATGTCTGCCAGCACCCCTGGGCACCATCCTTCACCCCTGGTGCACACTTTCAACGCTGACCCTCCCCCCCCCCCCCCCCCCCCGCCACCCCAGTTCCGAGCAGTTTGCCCTGGCACTTCTATCCTCTTTGGTAGCACTAAAACCACCCACAGCACCAACCAAGTATGATGGCCAGCACTCCCGTGCACCCTCCTTTACCCCTGCTGCACACTTGCAACGCTGCCCCCCCAAGCACCCCGAGACCCGTCTAAACCTAGACAACGCCTCCATTCCCTCTAGTCACCCCGTTGTTGTTAGATATTTGCTAATCAGTTAACCCCCACACCACAAAAAAAAACACATACTATTGTTGGCGTTAGTATGTCTAACCTGATTATTTTGACCCATACCCATTTTGTTATTTTGCACCCATTATCTATGCAAGTAACAACGGATATTTTAAAACCATCCCACTTTTTTCAAAAGAAGATATTTTAATTGGTTGTTTCAATTTTTAGATTTTTTTTTTCAAAAGTGTCAATCGTCTGCCCATTTTGAACCCTATAAAAGTCCATGTGCAGACCATGCACATTAGAACACTCATCTAACATTCGGATAAAGTATTCTGTGGTATATGCTATAGATATTTTTTCTTCTTAGATGGCAGATGAAGCGAGAGCACCAGCAGCATCACCAACACCATCACCACCAACACTATCACCACCAATACCAGCACCATTACGTGCACCATCAGCAACACCATCACCAGCAGAGCCGGCCTTAGCTATAGGCAGACTAGGCATTTGCCTAGGGCATTCAAGCATGTCTAGGGGCATCCAAGCATGTCCCTGCAGTATCTCATGCTGAGAGGGACAGTCCGCAAACTAACTGTTACTTTCCAAATGTATTCAATCAGTACTTGTATACACTGCTGTTTACATTTGTCAAAAAAAATGCACACTGTGCCTTAAACTTCCTCTGACATGCTTGAATGCCCCTGACTTGTGAGACCTCAGACAGACAGCAGAAGCCCAGTAAATGCAATTCCTGGACCTGTGACATTTTTACTGACTATATAAGGTTATTACTGGATGGCTTCTTATGATAACACATGTGTATTTTGGAAGACTGCTTCACAGAAACCTGACATCACCTATACTGCTTGTGCACATGGGGGAGGGGGACCCTGCCATCCTGTGTGTGTCCCTTATCCCTGTGCAAACCCCAGGTGTCTGCAGGGACATAACATGGGTAGTGTTCTCCCCACACTTTATTTCCTAGTCAGTCCATACCGTAAAATTCCCCTGCCATCTAGCACTGTAACGTGGTCAGTAAGTTGCGTTGTGCTATTTCTATATGAAACATCAGTGCAGCGTGACTTTTGGACACATCAAACTGGAGGGCAGAGCATTTAGCTCCCACAGTATAAAGTAAAGTGCATGCAGTTAACGGGAGTAACAGACACCAGCAAACACACTGAATAGTGAAGAGAATGGACAGTTTCTACATGTTTGATACTGATCTTTTTGTATAACCAGCAAGTGTGGCAGTATCTGTGGCAGTATATGTGTATTATGGGTATTACTAATGTGGGGCATATGTGTAAGGTGCATTACTGTGTGGCATTATGTGTATTATGGGCATTACTAATGTGGGGCATATGTGTAAGGTTCCTTTACTGTGTGGAATTATATGTATTATGGTCATTACTGTGTGGCATTGTGCAGAGTTGAACTGGCCCACAGGGTAACCCCCCGGTGGGCCCCACTACCTCAGCGTTGCAGGTACAGATGCAGAACTAGCGTCGGAGCTAGGGGGCACCAGACAAAATGTTGCCTAGGGCATCAAATTGGCTAGGGCCGGCTCTGATCACCAGTACCATGAGCAACACCATCACCATCACCAGCTCCCCCAACACCAGGATTTTGTTTAGCTCCTTCCCGGAGAGGAATGTATTTGAACACCGATGGGTATCTCCTGGCTAAAAACAAGCAGAGCGGTGACTTCGTCTATTGGCACTTCACGGAGAGGAACACAGGCCCGTGTTTCTGCTTTGCCAAAACAACTACTGTGGCTGGACAACACCAACTCAACACCCACTGTGAGTATACTCACTCTCCCCGACCCGGAAAGACCATTGTGGCCGTAGCTAAGGCAGCAATAAAGGACAAATGAGGTGCCAGGCAGACCAATGAGGCACCATCCCAAATCATCCAAACTGTTAAAGCGGACATGCCCACTGCAAGCGCATCGTGCTTGCCTAACAGGGAATCACTTTGGCAATTGGTAAAAAGGGTAAGGAGAGAAGATTGCCTTTCCGAACCCACCACCATCGATGATATCGATGTTCATCATCATTTGGCTAACATTGATGATGTAAACATTTTGGCAAAGGACAGTTCCTTTCATAATGAAAGAATACTGTTATTTACAATGGAAGACAACTTGAGGAAGCTCCATGAAGCAGCATACTGGATAATGGATGGCACCTTTAAGACTTGCCCCACCTTGTTTCGCCAGATTTATTCCATACATGCTATGATTGGAACCAATGAAAAATGTCAATGGGTGTTACCACTGGTTTATGGACTTTTAAGTAGCAAAAGTGAGGAGTGCTATGCAAGATTTTTGGAAGATCTGCAGGATTATGCACTTTTAGAATTTGATATTCAGTTTGCCCCTATGAATATCCTAACAGATTTTGAAATGGCAGCAATCAAAGCAGCAAAGTTAGTTTTTCCAGGCAGCAACCATAAGTGTTGCCTGTTCCATCTCTCTCAAAACATTTTGGGGAAAAATCTAATCCTTTGGACTTTCAACCCAGTATGGAGCAGATAATGCTTTTGCAGAGAAATTAAGGCACATTCAAGCCCTTGCATTTCTGCCCCCAGATTACATTCCAGATGCTTTTGCGCAATTGAAAGCAGAAATGCCAGCAATTGCTGCCCCTGTAAAGAATTATTTTGAAGAGACTTATGTACTGGGGCATGTTAGACACTGTACAAGAATTCAAAGCATGTCCCCTCCCCTTTTTTCACCCGATCTATGGTCTGTATACGAGACTATACAAGGTGGAATGTCCCGAACCCAAAATAAATTAGAAGGTTGGCATCGTAGATGGAACATCATCCTAGACGACAAAAAGTTTGGTGTGTACAAGTTAATTGAATTTCTACAGAAAGAACAGAAAGTCACAACTAGCCTAATACATAAAGTAATTTGTAACATTCCAAGAACCCCAAGGAGAGACGTCAAATCAAGGAAAGAGGAGATTCAGCATTGTGTTTCACAGTTGGGTGAAGTGAATGTAATGGAATATCTTGCTGGCATTGCACACCATCTTACATTAACATTAACATTAAATAGTGACATTTTTAAATTTTTTATTTCTTCCTCTGTCATTGTTATAATTAGATACATTTTTTGAAAGTTAACGTTTGAAGTTTCAAGTTTCTATAAAAATGAAAATAAAAAAATACCAAAAATAAAGAAAATAAATAAAGAAGATAATCTATCATCTAATTTCTGGTATCAATTTTTATTCCTTAATTATGTGTGTTAAACCCATAAAATGTAACAAATTTGTAGTTTTTATGTGCTCTACATGTATAAAGATTAAATCTCCCTGAGTTTTGAACCCCAAAAAATAAAATACATAGAAGATATTTTTTTTTAATCTTCTCTATTTTTGTAATATATCATGGTTATATTTTTGTGTAAGAATGTTTTATTATATTTATTTGTTTTGATGTGCTCTAAACCCATAAATTCAAACAATACATTTAAGGACAATACATATAAGGACAGAAAACAATCTTCCACAAAAATATAACCATTATGTACTACAACAATATAGAAGATAAGAAAAAAATATTCTCTGTATTGTATTTTTAAGGGATCACAACTCATGGCTACAGAATTGTTAGAGCAGATAAAACTAAATTGTATTTTACTGATTCTTCTTAACAAATTGCATTTTAAAAAATATCCTACATTTGTGTATCTTAGTGTTATATATTCAAATTTATTTTGAATGGTCTGGCAAAACTACATTATATAAATGGTTGAAGACTATTATCCACCATCACATGCCACAATGTAATTATTATTTAAAGGCATAAAAGTGAAATTTATTTTATTTTCAAAGCATCTATAAGTGAATACTTTGCAATGGGATTGGTGTATAATATGTTAATGGGGTGGTAGTAGCTATCGGTGTATCAGTGATATATACTAATCCTTGAAAAGTTATAAAATGGAGAGTGATAAACCACCAACCATTCAGCTGCTATTTTTTAAACACAGACTGTAACATAGTAGTGTTGAACTGATTGGATGTTGATTTATCATTCTCCACTTCATCACTTTTTAATCTTGATACATTTGGCCCTATTTCCTTATTATTGGAAAGATTTTTAAACATAATGCATTTTTCCTTTCCAACCTTTCCACGTAAAATTCATGGTAATTAGGGCCGGCAACACAACTCTTGTTGCCTGGTACAGTGATATATCTGGGGGCCCCTCAGAGATTTTATATATATATATATATATATATATATATAGACAAGTTAATCCAATTGCAATAACACTTAATGTAAAACCTCTAAAATACAATAATCCTTGGGGGAGTTGGCGGCTATTCCCACCCAGACAAGTCATCTTGCCAGCGGAGAACCAAACATGTAGTGGAGTATATTGGTTGACAAGG
Source organism: Pseudophryne corroboree (assembly GCF_028390025.1). Lineage (NCBI taxonomy): Eukaryota > Metazoa > Chordata > Amphibia > Anura > Myobatrachidae > Pseudophryne > Pseudophryne corroboree. The sequence continues at coordinate 120,309,967 of NC_086450.1, forward strand.
AGCGCTCAAAATCTTTTGAACGTTCTTAGTGATCTATTTTACAATTTCTTCCAGATCGACAATCAGATGGAGATGGAGATGAAGCTGGTGTCTCTGGAATAGACCCTCATACCAGGGTCTATTCCAGAGATACCAGCTTCGTCTCCATCTGATTGTCGATCTGGAAGAAATTGTAATACAGGTCACTAAGAGCTTTCAAGAGATTTTGAGCACTCCTTAACAGCCAATATACATATATATATATATATATATATATATGAAATAACGACAGCACTCAAAGCCTATGTATATAAAGCAAAGAATGGTGGTGCAAGGCAGCTATAAATATAAAACACTCACTTCTCCAGCGATGCAGAAAAAGTAGACAAGCCAGCACTCACGTGTAGATGAAAGAAAAGCAGGATTTATTCCTTAACCAAACGTCATGGTGAAGTACAGCAAATACAGCAAACACAGCCCGACAGCTGTTTCAACAGACTGGTCTTCCTCAGGGGCTAACTGCACTGTTGTCAGAACATGAAATATAAGCCTCAAATGGCACCACAATCAACCCAGCAGCATCAGGACGTGTGCTGAGACAAGTCCAGGCATGACTAATGCATCCCCTGCTGTCTCCTCCCACTGCATGACACTGGTAACTAAGCTAAACAAACCCGGTGTCATGCATAGCAATGGCTCCGGAGCGTGGCAAAATGTGCGGCGGGTGGTCTCAGCAGCCTGACTAGTAAATAGCATGCTAATAGTGAGGGGAATTGCAAGGACGCTGTATATCAAAACAGAAGTGAATGAAATGAAGTGATGTGTTTAAAAAAGTAAAAGGAATAGTGCTGAAGCTCAGCAGAACAGGGTTCCCTGAAAGTGCTGGCTAGAAAGTGCAAGGTGCAAGGTGCAAAAAGCAAGAAGAACTGACAGGTCTAATAAAAATAATAGCAGGTGACACAAGGACAACCCTCAAAACAACCTACTGCAAAGCAATGCCCACTTGTTACGGCAATCAATATAAATAAGAATGTATGTGCATAAAGAATCCAAACTGCCCTATTTGGGAGAAAACCCACAGAATGCACAATGTCCACTGCCTTGTGGTATTAAGTGAGTGATATACAGCACCCAGTATTCCCAGATTGTCACCGATACTGGTACTGACTGGGCCCAACACTGCTTAGTTTCCAAGATCAGCCGGAATTGGACGTTTGCCAGTGTGGTATGGCTGTAAATATCACTAGACCAACATATGTTGTCTACTGGGGAATCCCATATAGGCAGCTGGAATCTGATACTGCTAAATACAACACCAAAGATGGACAATAAGCTGCACATAGGGAGCAAGCAGTGGCGTAACTACTGCCCCCGCAGTCCTCGCGGTGGCTTGGGGGCGAGGGGCTGCGGGGGCGCCACTGATTACAGCAGACTGACATGCGGACGAGCGCCCGCATGTCAGTCTGCTTTCTCCTTCCCGCCGCCGCTTGTTGGAGGGACACGGACGGCACAGCGTGTGCCTCTCCTGTGTCCCTCCTGCATCATCTCCGGCGGCCGCGGGTCTAATAGGGGGAAGTGCCGTCCGTGAGCTCTAATTGGCTCACGGACGGCACTTCCCCCTATTAGACCCGCGGCCGCCGGAGATGATGCAGCAGGAGGGACACAGGAGAGGCTGTACCCTCCGTGTCCCTCCAAAAAGCGGCGGCGGCGACGGCGGCACTGGGGGGAATATCTGGCACTGGGGGGGGGGATGTCTGGCACTGGGGCATATATGGCACTGGGGGGGAGATGTCTGGCACTAGGGGGGATATCTGGCACTGGGGCATATATGGCACTGGGGGGGGGATATCTGGCACGGGGGGGGGGGATGTCTGGCACTGGGGGGGATATCTGGCACTGGGGGGGGATGTCTGGCACTGGGGCATATATGGCACTAGGGGGGATATCTGGCACTGGGGCATATATGGCACTGGGGGGGGATATCTGGCACTGGGGGGGGATGTCTGGCACTGGGGGGGATATCTGGCACTGGGGGGGGATGTCTGGCACTGGGGCATATATGGCACTGGGGGGGAGATGTCTGGCACTAGGGGGGATATCTGGCACTGGGGCATATATGGCACTGTCTGGCACTGGGGGGGGGGATGTCTGGCACTGGGGGGGATATCTGGCACTGGGGGGGGATGTCTGGCACTGGGGCATATATGGCACTGGGGGGGGATGTCTGGCACTGGGGCATATATGGTACTGGGGGGGGGATGTCTGGCACTGGGGGGGATATCTGGCACTGGGGGGGGATGTCTGGCACTGGGGCATATATGGCACTGGGGGGGAGATGTCTGGCACTAGGGGGGATATCTGGCACTGGGGCATATATGGCACTGGGGGGGGATATCTGGCACTGGGGGGGGGATGTCTGGCACTGGGGCATATATGGCACTGGGGGGGGATGTCTGGCACTGGGGCATATATGGCACTGGGGGGGGGGGATGTCTGGCACTGGGGGATATCTGGCACTGGGGGGGGATGTCTGGCACTGGGGCATATATGGCACTGGGGGGGGATGTCTGGCACTGGGGGGGGATGTCTGGCACTAGGGGGGATATCTGGCACTGGGGGAATATCTGGCACTGGGGGCATATGTGGCACTGGGGGGGAATATATGGCACTGGCGGCATATCTGGCACGGGGGGAATATCTGGCACTGGGGGCATATGTGGCACTGGGGGGGAATATCTGGCACTGGGGGCATATGTGGCACTGGGGGGGGGTATATGTGTACCTGGCACATGGGGGGGGGCTATATTTGGCACCGGGGGCATGTGAGTACCTGGCACCGTGGGGGAATATCTGGCACTGGGGTCATATGTGGCACTGGGAGCACAGCCCTAGCAACAAGGACTACCTCCTAGCAACGAGCATGACACCCAGTGCATGAAACACCTGACAACGAGCATGACACCCAGTGCATGAAACACCTGGCAACGAGCATGACACCCAGTGCATGAAACCCCTGACAACGAGAAGGTAATTGAAAAGTAATTAGAAGCCTTACTGTAGGACTTAATGTGTAATGGGCATTACGGTGTGTGGCATAATGTATCACGGACATTGCGGTGTGTGTCATAATGTGTCACAGGCATTACGGTGTATGGTATACTATATCGCGGGCAATGTGGTATAATGTCTCAGGGTCATTGCAGTGTGTGGCATAATGTATCACGGACATTGCGGTGTGTGTCATAATGTGTCAGGCATTACGGTGTGTGGTATACTATATCACGGGCATTGTGGTATGTGGTATAATGTCTCAGGGTCATTGCAGTGTGGCATAATACATAACGGGCATTGCGGTGTGTGGCATAGGGTATAACGGGCAGGGCATTGCGGTATGTGTCACAGGCATTACAGTGTATGGTATACTATATCACGGGCATTGTGGTATAATGTCTCAAGGTCATTGCGGTGTGTGTCATAATGTGTCACAGGCATTGTATGTGCTATAATGTATCAGGGGCATTGCAGTGTGTAGCATAATGTATAACGGGCATTGCGATTCCAGTCATAATGTGTCGGGGGCATTACGGTGTGTGGCATAATGTGTCACAGGCATTACGGTGTGTGGCATAATGTGTCACAGGCATTACGGTGTGTGGCATAATGTGTCGGGGGCATTATGGTGTGTGGCATAATGTGTCATGTGCATTATTGTGTGTGGAATAATGTCTAAGGGCCATTGCAGTATGTGGCATAATGTATACTGGGCATTACTATAAGGAGGAAAAATGACAAATAATGTAAGGGGCATGAATCAGGATTATTTTTCTTTCCTGTGGTGGCTAACGTCTGGGCGTGCAGGTTGCAAAACTGGGGTATAAGGTAGTCTTTTCCTGCAATACCACGCCCCTTTATGAGAAACCACGCCCATTCCAACAAAACCACGCCCCCTTTTTTGCAGCGCGCGCCGAAGGCGCGCGCATATTTATCCCTTTCTTGCTCCCAATTATGCGGTGGATGGGGGTGGGGGGGGGGCGCCAAAGAATTTTTTGGCTTGGGGGAGAAAAATTTCTAGTTACGCCACTGGGAGCAAGAGAGGGTCTGCATGGTGGATGTTGAAAGCGAGGGTGAAAGGAAAGGTGTCACTGCTAGTGAAGTGAGGACCTTATCAGGATCGAGTCTCTAGATATATAAAGACACACAGCAGTGTCTAACAGCACATAGCATGCAAAGAACATCAATGACAGGACACACGGCGGTGTCTAAGAAAATTAAACCAAACAGCGGAATGCAGAGTCCAAAAAGTCACTATAATATGTCACAGGAAACAACCTAAATGAAAATCTTCATTGAGGCCAATCGGAGTAAGGCAATTAAGTCTGTGTATCCATTGTAGTTCTCATTGTAGCAAAATTCTGTCCCGATCACCCCCACGTTTTAGGGGCGGTATGTGATCAATGATACAACATTTGAGCTGGTTAACAGTATAATGTGCATCCTTGAAGTGTCTTGCGACCGGTAAGTTAGTAAAGTCTTTTGAGGTGTCTGTAGCAATTAGGCACTTCTTGATAGATGAGCGGTGTTGGCTGAGCCATTCTTTCATCATTCTACTAGTCTTGCCGACATACAGATGGTTGCATGGGCATCTCAAAATGTAAACAACAAATCTACTGTTACAGTCCAGCCTATATTTGATGGAATATTCCCTCCCATCAGTGGGATTTTTGAAGCGATTGCCTATTATCAGAAAAGAGCAATTCGAACATCCTGTACACTTAAATACTCCCGGTTTGGTGGTAAGCCAATTGGACATCTGTCTAGGTTTCCGCTGTGAAAAGTCTGTCTTGACCAAAAGGTCTTTGAGATTCGGTCCTCGTCTATAAGCAAATCTTGGTATTAGAGATAAGTCTTTTTTCAATGTCGGATCACTGGAGATCAAATGCCAATGTTCCCTGATGCGGTTACGTATAAAGGCTGATGCCATAGTGAACATACTGGAAAAATTGAGCCTATCCCGATCTTTACTGGTAGGATCAGTTTTCACATGTAGAAGTTCAATTCTGTTAAGTTTCTCAGTCCGCAATAAAGCATTATTGATATCTGGAGTATCCTCTGTCCAAGAATCTCTGGCACATAGATTCCAAAGCTCCTGGTAATTCCGTTGGATTAGAGGTGATGCGTATCACCCTCAGCAGTTGAGAGAAAGGCAAGCCCTTTTTCAAAGGCGCTGGATGAAAACTGGAGTGCAATAAAAGAGTGTTACGGTCAGAGTCCTTACTGTAGATTGAAGTTAGCAATGTATTATTCTCCTTTTTGATGGTCACATCCAAAAAATTAATTTGTGTTTTACTGAAGGTCAAACTGAATCTGACGGTTCCAGGGAGGGCGTTGAGTTCATTGATGAATTCCAAAAGATGTTCTTCACTGCCTTGCCAAATAAAAAAAATCATTGATGTATCATACATAAAATGCTAAAAAGTGACAAAAATGTGAATTACCAATGATGTGCACCTGCTCATATGCTGCCATAAAAATGTTGGCATAAGAGGGTGATATGTTAGAACCCATGGCGGTCCCTTGTTTCTGCAAGTAGAAACAATTTTCAAAAAGAAAATAATTTTTGTTGAGGATGACGTCAATGAGTAACATAAGAAAGGAGACTGGCGGTCCAAAATATGCATCGCTGTTGTTGAGAAGATCTTTGCATGATTCAATACCCTATATATGGGGCATGTTGGTGTAGAGACTGGAAATGTCCAAAGTGACAAGCAAGGTATCCTCTGTCACACTCTGCACTCCTAATTTCCTCAAAAAGGCAGAGGTGTCCTCTATATAGCTGGATGTTCTCCTAACCAGTGGTTGTAGATAAAAGTCGACCAATTGGGAAAGGGGCTGACACAGGGACCCTCTGGCCGAGATAATAGGTCGTCCAGGAGGCTGAGTTAGTGATTTGTATATTTTTGGAAGTGTATACAAAAATGGAATTTTGGGATGTGTGGTGGTCAAAAATTCAGCTGTGCTTTGATTGATATAGCCATTGTTGAGTCCCATTTGTATAATAGAGTCAATCTCTGTTTTGTACACTCCTGTTGGATCGTAAGTGAGTTTCTGATAACACATGGTATCCAAGAGCTGGCTGTTGGCCTCCCGTATGTAGTAGTCATAATCAAGGAGTACGATTGTCCGCAGCTCTGATGATTAACTGGGTGTCGTTGCGCAATGAGTCAGTGGCTTTTCTTTCTCCCAATGTGATGTTGTGATGGTTAATTCTTTGGTTGGCGATGTATGGAATGGTATCCCTTTTGAGAACCCTCATAAAAATATGTGTAAAGAAGGGTTTTGTGATGGTGGGTCAAATAGGCTTGGCTTTTTTGGTAAACTTGACTGGTTGGTTGAGGATGTTGATCCTGAATCAAGGTTAGTTCCTGCAAAAAAATCTTTAAGCCGAAGTTGCCTGCCAAATTTGTAAAGATCCACATGCCATTTAAATTCATCCTGTGTTACTGTGGGAACAAAGGATAGGCCTTTGTTCAGAATGGACAGTTCGTCAGGTGTTAAGGAATGCTGGGACAGATTGAAGACTACCATTTCTAATTGTGTTTTTGTTGTCTTTTCCTTTCTTTTTCTCCCACCTTGACGGGTGGGTACAGCGGGTTTTTTGGCGGTCTTCTATTCCTGGAGGATCTTGGTAAAGATGTAAAGTTTTGGCCAAAGGTAGAGGGAGCGTCTGAGTCACTTGCCGAAGTTTGGGACTAGCTGTCAATGTCTGTAAAGGGTTGTATAGGTCTTCTGCCACTTTGGAACTGTGGTTTATATCTTCGAGGTTCACTACGCGAATACCAAGGATATACCCGGTTATCCTTGTAGTCCAATTTGACCTGTTTGTATTTGTTCTTTTTGAACTTCAGCAAATCACCTTTAAATTTATGTCCTTGTTCAACTTGGACAGAAGCTCACTGTCTGGGGTTTGGATTGACTTAAATACATCTGATGCTTCTAATTCAGAGATGTCCTTCCTGATATCATTCAAATCAATGCCTGCCTGTTCAATCACCAGCAGCATTAAGTCAAATGAACACTTATTCAGTATGTTGTACCATCTGGCGCAGAAATCATTGCTATGTCTTCCCAGTGTGGGTTGGTTACGCAACCTGAACCCCCTGGGAATAAATTGCTCTTTATAATATTGCGATAAGGTAAGTCCATGGAGTTGAAGTTCAACTTCCCGTTTCTTTAATCTTAGGAGATCACTGATAAATTCCTCCGGACTGTCAGTGTGAAAGGCCAGTGAGTCAGTGTCATCAAAGAGAATGCGTTCTGCATCAGCATCATTAAACTGTAACCCAGATGTAATTTCCTTACTGGTAGACATCGAAAAAAATAAAAACTATAATGATAGATATTTGTTTGCTCAGACTAGCACAGGTGTGCTTGATCACACACCATAAGGCTGTATATGTGCAAAAAAGATACTGGTAACAAGAAAACTAGAAAAAAATACTGAAAAGTTAATTATTAACCGAGGAGAGAACATGTAAACTCCACGGGGGAGGTGCACATCAAAAAATTGAGTAACAATAGGAAATCACGACAGCACTCAAAGCCTATGTATATAAAGCAAAAAATGGTGGTGCAAGGCAGCAATAAATATAAAACACTCACTTCTCCAGCGATGCAGAAAAAGTAGACAAGCCAGCACTCACGTGTAGATGAAAGAAAAGCAGGATTTATTCCTTAACCAAACGGCATGGTGAAGTACAGCAAATACAGGAAACATAGCCCGACAGCTGTTTCAACCGACTGCTCTTCCTCAGGGGCTAACCGCACTGTTGTCAGAACATGAAATATAAGCCTCAAATGGCACCACAATCAACCCAGCAGCATCAGGACGTGTGCTGAGACAAGTCCGGGCATGATTAATGCATCAAGATTGTATATGTTAATAACGCGCTTCTAAATGAAGTGATAAAATGGTCATATACCTCGATTTGGAGATTTTCATACAGGAAAACGCAATCCAAACAAGAACACACACAAAGAATGTCAGCGGTAACAACACCATTTCCATGTGTAGCAATCATCACATCAATTGGAAAAAGAACATTCCAGGTGGGCAATTTCAACGACTGAAAAGGAACTGCTCGCAGTTAGAAACATTCATGGAACAATCAGCACAAATGAAGAAGAAGTTTGTCCAAAGTGGATATAAAGAGAAAGAATTACAGGAACAGTTTAATCAGATTGCCAACACGGACAGAAATGAGATGTTAAAATATAAACGGAAAGAACAAAAAGACTTCAATTAGCATTTGTCACTCAATTCAACAGTCAACATCTAGCCTTTGAAGAAATACTCAACAAGCATTGGCACATTTTATCATTGGACAAGGAAATAGCCCCCATAATTCAAAATAAACCACGTATCATTTATAAAAGAGCCACTTCAATCAAACAAGAATTAGTCAAAAGTTACATTCCGAAGGAGATTCTGTACAAAGATGTCACAAAAGGATTTTTTTCATGCACAAAATGCTTACCATGTAGGACAGTAAAGAAATGTTCAACCAAACCTGAAACAATGTTTACTGATAATGTAACAAAAAAAACTCACAGAATAAAAGACAAAATGACATGTGAAACAGAGGGAGCAATTTATCTTTTACAATGCCCCTGTGGCCTGCAATACGTAGGTCAGACTAAAAGGAAAATTAAAGTTCGATTAGCAGAACACATCTACAATATTAAAAAAGGTTTACAAACGCACAGCGTGTCAAAGCACTTCGCAGACAAACATAATAAAGATCCAGCACATTTACGTTTTCTTGGGATACAAAAAATTACCCCTTACTGAAGGGGAGGAGACATAGTGGATAAACTCAAAAAAGCAGAATGGATTTTTATTTTACAAACCTTGGAACCCACTGGCCTCAATATAGATTTTGATTTAAATTCCTTTTTATAACACAATCATCCCTTCTTCTTTTTTTTTTAGAACATCCCCTTTTTCTTTTAATATAATTTATAAATTTTCTTTTAACATAATGCATATATTCTTTTTAATTTGCAAACACCAGTGATTAATTTGAAAAGAATAAGAGATTAATACGCTAATTTTATTCAGCTGTTTTTAAACCAATTAAGCCTTCTCCAATCAAGCACATCAATCAATAAAGCTGTATAAAAAAGGAAGCATTGGGAAGTGCATCTATTATCCATGATTAAGGACAGGCAAGTCCGAAACGCGTTGATGAGGAGTTACGAGTGAAAGCCTTACGTCATCCCGCCTGCGCCACACGGGTGTGGAAACGGCAGTGCAGAAGACGGCATCGAGGACGGGGGAGCAGATCACGATCCACACGTGAGAACTAAGGACGGATGTGACTACAGGTAGGCAGATTAAGGGAAAGACAGTTAGTCAGGTTTCCCCACTGCAGCCGCAGCACGGATCATAGCTCCGGTGTCCACAAAAGAACTCACGCACAGGACTTTCACATCAGCACAGAAGTGCTGTAAACATTACTAACTAACCATTTTCTTTTATTCACAGGTGTTTGCAATCTTTTTTATTTAGTTTCATTTTATTTCATTCATTTTTTTTTTTTTCTCTTAAGCGCTCCTGTTCTCAACTTTATATTGTCATCATCAATTTAAAGGAGCAGCTCAACATTATATAGCGCGGGTCATTTATCACATTTATTTTACAATACTAGCGCTCCCATATTTCTTTTTACATGACTAATGCATCCCCTGCTGTCTCCTCCCACTCCGTAACACTGGTAACTAAGCTAAAGATTTTTTTGCAGGAACTAACCTCGATTCAGGATCAACATCCTCAACCAACCAGTCAAGTTTACCAAAAAAGCCAAGCCTATTTGACCCACCATCACAAAACCCTTCTTTACACACTTTTATGAGGGTTCTCAAAAGGGGTACCATTCCATACATCGCCAACCAAAGAATTAACCATCACAACATCACATTGGGAGAGAGAAAAGCCATTGACTCATTGCGCAATGACACCCAGTTAATCATCAGAGCTGCGGACAAAGGCGGAGGAATCGTACTCCATACGGGAGGCCAACAGCCAGCTCTCGGATACCATGTGTTATCAGAAACTCACTTACGATCCAACAGGAGTGTACAAAACAGAGATTGACTCTATTATACAAATGGGACTTAACAATGGCTATATCAATCAAAGCACAGCTGAATTTTTGACCACCACACTTCCCAAAATTCCATTTTTGTATACACTTCCAAAAATATACAAATCACTAACTCAGCCTCCTGGACGACCTAATATCTCGGCCAGAGGGTCCCTGTGTCAGCCCTTTTCCCAATTGGTCGACTTTTATCTTCAACCACTGGTTAGGAAAACATCCAGCTATATAGAGGACACCTCTGACTTTTTGAGGAAATTAGGAGTGCAGAGTGTGACATAGGATAACTTGCTTGTCACTTTGGACATTTCCAGTCTCTACATCAACATCCCCCATATACAGGGTATTGAATCATACAGAGATCTTCTCAACAACAGCAATGCATATTTTGGACCGCCAGTCTCCTTTCTTATGTTACTCATTGACGTCATCCTCAACAAAAATTATTTTCTTTTTGAAAATTGTTTCTACTTGCAGAAACAAGGGACTGCCATGTGTTCTAACATGGCGCCCTCTTATGCCAACATTTTTATGGCAGCATATGAACAGGTGCACATCATTGGTAATTCACATTTTTGTCACTTTTTAGCATTTTGTGTACGATACATCAATGATTTATTTTTTATTTGGCAAGGCAGTGAAGAACATCTTTTGGAATTCATCAATGAACTCAATGCCCTCCCTGGAACCATCAGATTCAGTTTGACCTTCAGTAAAACACAAATGAATTTTTTGGATGTGACCATCAAAAAGGAGAATAATACATTGCTAACTTTAATCTACAGTAAGGACTCTGACCGTAACACTCTTTTATTGCACTCCAGTTTTCATCCAGCGCCTTTGAAAAAGGGCTTGCCTTTCTCTCAACTGCTGAGGGTGATACGCATCACCTCTAATCCAACGGAATTACCAGGAGCTTTGGAATCTATGTGCCAGAGATTCTTGGACAGAGGATACTCCAAGAATGAAATCAATAATGCTTTATCGCGGATTGAGAAACTTAACAGAACTGAACTTCTACATGTGAAAACTGATCCTACCAATAAAGATCGGGATAGGCTCAATTTTTCCAGTATGTTCACTATGGCATCAGCCTTTATACGTAACCGCATCAGGGAACATTGGCATTTGATCTCCAGTGATCCGACATTGAAAAAAAGACTTATCTCTTATACCAAGATTTGCTTATAGACAAGGACCGAATCTCAAGGATCTTTTGGTCAAGACAGACTTTTCACAGCGGAAACCTAGACAGACGTCCAATTGGCTTACCACCAAACCGGGAGTATTTAAGTGTACAGGATGTTCGAATTGCTCTTTTCTGATAATAGGCAATCGCTTCAAAAATCTCACTGATGGGAGGGAATATTCCATCAAATATAGGCTGGACTGTAACAGTAGATTTGTTGTTTACATTTTGAGATGCCCATTCAACCGCCTGTATGTCGGCAAGACTAGCAGAATGATGAAAGAACGGCTCAGCCAACACCGCTCATCTATCAAGAAGTGCCTAATTGCTACAGACACCTCAAAAGACTTTACTAACTTACCGGTCGCAAGACACTTCAAGGATGCACATCATACTGTTAACCAGCTCAAATGTTGTATCACTGATCACATACCGCCCCTACAATGTGGGGGTGATTGGGACAGAATTTTGCTACAACGAGAACTACAATGGATACATAGACTTAATTGCCTTACTCCGATTGGCCTCAATGGAGATTTTCGTTTAGGTTGTTTCCTGTGACATATTATAGTGACATTTTGTTGGACTCTGCATTCCGCTGTTTGGTTTAATTTTCTTAGACACCACCGTGTGTCCTGTCATTGATGTTCTTTGCATGCTATGTGCTGTCAGACACAGCTGTGTGTCTTTATATATCTAGAGACTCGATCCTGACAGGTCCCCACTTCACTAGCAGTGACATCTTTCCTTTCACCCTCGCTTTTTACATCCACCATGCAGACCCTCTCTTGCTCCCTATGTGCAGCTTATTGTCCATCTTTGGTGTTGTATTTAGCAGTATCAGATTCCAGCTGCCTATATGGGATTCCCCAGTAGACAACATATGTTGGTCTAGTGATATTTACAGCCATACCACACTGGCAAACGCACAATTCCGGCTGATCTTGGAAACTAAGCAGTGTTGGGCCCAGTCAGTACCAGTATCGGTGACAATCTGGGAATACTGGGAGCTGTACATCACTCACTCAATACCACAAGGCAGCGGACATTGTGCATTCTGTGGGTTTTCTCCCCAATAGGACAGTTTGGATTCTTTTTGCACATATATTATTTATATTGATTGCCGTAACAAGTGGGCATTGCTTTGCAGTAGGTTGTTTTGAGGGTTGTCCTTGTGTCACCTGCTATTATTTCTATTAGACCTGTCAGTCCTTCTTGCTTTTTGCACCTTGCACCTTGCACTTTCTAGCCAGCACTTTCAGGGAACCCTGTTCTGCTCAGCTTCAGCACTATTCCTTTTACTTTTTTAAACACATCACTTCATTTCATTCACTTCTGTTTTGATATACAGCGTCCTTGCAATTCCCCTCACTATTAGCATGCTATTTACTAGTCAGGCTGCTGAGACCACCCGCCGCACGTTTTGCCGTGCTCGGAGCCATTGCTATGCATGACACCGGGTTTGTTTAGCTTAGTTACCAGTGTCATGGAGTGGGAGGAGACAGCAGGGGATGCATTAGTCATGTCCGGACTTGTCTCAGCACATGTCCTGATGCTGCTGGGTTGATTGTGGTGCCATTTGAGGCTTATATTCCATGTTCTGACAACAGTGCGGTTAGCCCCTGAGGAAGACCAGTTGGTTGGTTGAAACAGCTGTCGGGCTGTGTTTGCTGTATTTGCTGTACTTCACCATGCCGTTTGGTTAAGGAATAAATCCTGCTTTTCTTTCATCTACACGTGAGTGCTGGCTTGTCTACTTTTTCTGCATCGCTGGAGAAGTGAGTGTTTTATATATATATATATATATATATATATATGTGCAATTTGCTGCGCTATAAAAGAAATGGTGCCCGGTACAGGTGACCCCTTTGCCCCTCCCCCCGTCGCTGGCCCTGATGGTGATGTGTACTTCCTTCAGTAGACTATTTTTGAAAATGCAATCGGACATGTTTGTAAAAATTACTTTTTACGATAAATGGCCTAATGGCAGTAAATGCTAAATACAACAATTAGTGAGTATTCACCATAGTTTAGGTTCCCAAACACGGTCCTCGAGACACCACAATGCTCTTGGTTTTAGGTATATCCATGCTTTGCCACTGTTGACTTAATTAGTAGGACCTTTGTCATCTTGAGTTAACCATCTGCTCTGAGCCATGGATAAACTTAAATCCTGGACCGCTGGTGTGCCTTGAGGACCACGTTTGGGAACCTCTGCCATAGTTTGAAGTAAAAGGAGATCAAAAAAGTAAATGGTGAGTTACTTTCAAATACTGCCATATTGATGACTAACCCTGTCCCTTCATACTTCACAACTCTCTGTCACGATCCGGGTAATTGGACGCCATTACTTACCATCCAAATGTCTCCTGAGGCTGGCTCAGCATTCCAGGGCCGGATCTCAGCTTTGTAGCTGAGATCCATAATCCCGCAAGTGCTGTCACAGCGGCCTTATGTTGTTTCAGATTGGCGTCTCCAGCCCGCCGTGGCCTCCACCACCGCTCCTATGTGTACAATTCACAGAGTCTTCAGGATAGCGTCTACTGTCTGCTATGGTTTCTGATGTCGCTTGGGAGTACAGTGTACAAGTGGTCTGTGTGGCAGCTCTTGCTCTCTGCAGCATCCGCCGCCATTACTACTGAACCTTCCACATGGTTTTCTCAAACTAACTTTTCCCTCCAAATGCTGCATGGGCGCAGCCATGTTGGTTTTAGTCATATGATTAACTCTGCTCCAATCCGCTGCTCCACTGAAACCTGCATGATTGCTCAGCCAATGCCTGCTTCCCTGCAGGTATAAATATCCTGTGTCTGGGCCTAGAATCTGTCAGTGCTTTGGTTGTCAAACCTTGTGTTACCAGGTCTCTCCTTGCTGTGGACATTGCTGTTACAGGTTTATAGCTCCTGCTCTCAACCTCCACTAGAGACCCGCACCAGCCTTTCACCTTGCGGTGCCGCCTGACTCCCCAGTGCTTTGCCTTTGATACTCCTGGCTAATGTTACACCAGTTTCCAGCGCCAAGCTTACAGTGGTGATTCGTCTCCTCATAATAACAGTGTTCTGTCGCTGTTTAATTATTGTTTCATCGCACTCAAGCATCATACCAGCACAGTACTTGTTATTTGGTCATCTGACCGGTTCTGTCCGGTACGCCCAGCAGTTTACCACATTATCCAGTATTGCCAGTTTCTAAGGAACATCTGCTGGCTAGTTCCTTAATTCTACTTCAGTATTCTGCAGACGGGTTCTCTGGTTAAGGACATACCAACTCCTGGTCTATAAGAACTGTACCTGATATTACCAGTGCCCTGTGACATCTACCATTCTGCAAAACGTTAAGGAACTATGGTAATTTCTGTATTCATTATATTTGTGCAAAGTATTACTGCTGTGTTTCAAGAACTGTGCTCAATAAAATCCATTGACTTCAATTTGTCGTGGTCACATCTTCGGGCATTTATACTGTAGCTCATCTGCATGTCTAGGGGTCTGATCCAACCCTCCAAGTTTAAGTTTACCTCAGCCCCTACAACTGAGGCTTCCTCCCGTCAGCTCCAGCCCTTAGTTGTGACACTCTCTTCCTAACCTAGATTAAAAATATATATATATATATATATATATTAGTAAAAAAAAAAAAAAGTTGGTGTGTAGGTAAGCCACACTTACTGATAGAGTATCCCTTGCTAGCTCTATGCCAGGCTCCTCATTCACTTCTCTTTTCATGCTGTACCCTTGCACCTTTCTGTGTCGTCAAGTCTTCAGTTCTTCAGCCTGGATGTGTCGTAATGGACGTGCTGCAAAAGAAAATAAATATTTTTAAAAATGGTAAAGTTCATACCAAAACCTGGCATGCTTGGTCCAAAGTCTGTCCCTCAATACTTGACATTTCACCTTTCCCTAACTTAAGTAATAAGAAACAAACATAATTTACTTTTTTTAAAAATGACACTTACCCTATGCAGCATTCCTTGATAGCACTATGCCAGTCTCATCATTCTCTCATCTTCTCATACTGGACCCTTAGATGATTCTGTCTTGCCAAGTCTTCTGAGTCGCAAATTCTTCTGCTCAAGTGTCGTGATGGATGTGATGCTAACTGAAAAATAAAACACAAGTGAGTTTTTTTCAAATCATGCTTTGCTTGTTCCTAACTCTGTTCCTTAATCACTGTCAGTTCTACTTTCCCTAACTTAACACACCCAAACAAAAACAAAAAAGAGAAAACCTAACTTGGGAGGGAAGAGAAAATGTTTACACAATTTACCCTTTACAACTCCACCGCAAAGCTCAATGCCAGCCTCTGTCTTTGTTTTGCAGACTGGACCCTTAGATGATTCTGTCTTGCCAAGTATTCTGTGTCGCAAAGACTGTTGTTCAAGTGTCTGGATGGAAGTGCTGCAAGGGGAGAAATAAACAGAAAAGATATGTTGTTCTCAATTATGTCAATGTTTTTTGTTCCTACCTCTGTCCCTTAATCCTGGTCAGTTCTACTTTCCCTAACTTAGCACACCCACAAAAAAAAAGAGAAAAACCTAACTTTGGGTGGAAGATAAAATGTTTACACAATTTACCCTTTGCAACTCTACCGCAAAGCTCAATGCCAACCTCTGTCTTTGTTTTGCAGACTGGACCCTTAGATGATTCTGTCTAGCCAAGTCTTCTGAGTCGCAAATTCTTCTGGTCAAGTGTCCTGATGGATGTGATGCTAACTGAAAAACAAAACACAAGTGAGTTTTTTCCAAATCATGCTTTGCTTGTTCCTAACTCTGTCCCTTAATCTACTTTCCCTAACATAGCACCAAAAAAAATAAAAAATAAAATGCTCATTTATTATTATTATTATTATTATTATTATTATAGCAGATAATATTATAGAATATATACATTTAAGAAAATACATTGGAGTCTAGAAAGTATTTTAGATTGTACCTTTAAATTATGCTGTGTCCTGCTCCTTTGCTTCTCTGTCTGGCTCCTTTGGTTCTGTGTCCGGCTCCTTTGGTTCTTTGTCCGGCTCCTCCTGGGCTCTGTTCCACATCTCCTCCTGGGCTTTGTCCAACAACTCCTCCTGGGCTCTATTCCACATCTCCTGCTGGAATATGGACTGCTCCAATTCATCAGATCTTTGATGCTGCACTCTGAAATATTCCATTATTCTTTGATAAGCCATATCCTCTCTCTCTTGTCGAACATACCATTCTGGGTCAATTAATGGTCTGTTTGAAGGTGTTGAGGCTTGTGAACTTTGTTCTGCTTGCTGTGGTTGTGCACTATACAATCTTCTTCCTTCCTCTGTCATCAGCTGCATGCTTGTTGAAATCATGCTGGTATTTGTGTTGCACTTTTGCTGCCACAGTAGCATGCTTTGTAGACTATGTCCAATCTGTTGTCATCGCAATGAATTCTGTACCAGAGATTCATTCTGTTGTCTACATAGTTGGTCCAGAGTCAATTGTCCTTCCCTCTGTTCATTTTGTGTGGTGCTGATCTGTTCTATCTTCTGCTGCATGCTCTTGCAATGTCCAACCACTGACAAATGTGATGAGCCAAGTTGATCGTAGTATCGACCCATCGATATCGTTGCATCAGTTTGTTTAACAACCACTGTCTTGATCTGGTCGATGTTCTGCTCCATGTTGTCCAAACAACTATCAATCCTTTGGCTTTCTTCAGCTCTACGTTGCTCCATGTTCTTCAAAGCCTCCAGGATAAGATTGAGCTGTGAATCTGCAATACAAGTCAATGTTTTAGTTTTGATCAACAAATTGCAGTTGAACACAATTACACACTACTAAATTCATAACAAATTTAAATTCAAACCTTCTTGCATAGATTCCTGTGTCCGAGATTCAAGGACTGCTGCAACACTGCTGGATGTTTCTATATCCGTAATTTGCTCTTGGCTTTGAACAAGATGGTGGTCTTCGACTGGAGGGTGCCTCTGGGATGAGGCTTCTTCTTGCAGTGGCTGTGCTCAATCGGTGAGATTGTCTGCCTCTGTCTCTAAAATGTTAAGAAAAAAATGTTATAAAATAAACATTCTTTATTTATATTAAATTTAGATAGCATATATTTTATAAACTAGGTGACTCATTATGCCCTATGTGCTCTCTTCACACAGTCAAAAGCGGCTATGCCCCCTTAACCCCTGTACTCCTTTCTGGTGATCAATATTTTTATTATATTGAGTATTACCTGTATTCCTAGTTTTGTTAATTGATAAATATTGAACTACGAAAGGACGTCTGATGGTGAAGGGTGCATAACCACTTGCGACAGGGAGGGTGTGGGGAATTGGGGGCCGCATATGGGGGAGGTGGTCCTGATGGTCTGCAGGAGGGGCAGGTGCCAGATACAGATGTGCCCCCAGTGCCAGATACAGATATGCCCTCAGTGAAAGATATGCCCCCCAGTGCCAGATACAGATACTGTATGCACCAGTGCCAGATACAGATATGCCCTCAATGCCAGATACAGATATGCCCTCAGTGAAAGATATGCCCCCAGTGCCAGATACAGATATGCCCCCAGTGCCAGATAAAGATATGCCATCAGTGCCAAATATGCATGTCCCCACAGTGCCATTGTGCTGCCCACTGCACTGCTGCTGTGAGGGGAGAGCGCAGGGTACGCCTCTCCTGCACCGTGGTCTCCGGCGGGGGTGCCAGTGTCTATCTTCAATTAGGAGCCGGTTCGTGAGCCAATCATAGCTCGCGTTCCGGCAGTCAATCAGGAGCCTTAGCTGCTGCTGAGCCTTAGCTTTTGAAATAAAAATTTATGGACGTTATTAAAATTTAAAAATTAATTTAAAAAATAAAATTTATATATATATTTTTTTCAAATGTATAGCTTGTGCACTGGTTCCTGGCATTTCTTCCTGGACAATCATAAAGTAATTCTCCATCTTCTTCTCCCAATCCTTGTATAACTTTTGTCCTATTTGGATCTTGCAATTGACGGATCTTCTGCAGTCGCGTAACCTCTTCTTGCAACTCTTGGTGCTTCGCTGGAAACCACCATCCGAAGAAACTGCATGCGAGATTTCATCCCACGTCGTGCCCTTGAATCGGTGGTGAAAATTTCTTGCCTGCGATCCAAAAAGCTGAAAAGAGTAATGAACAACCTGATTAATGAGGGTGTCCGTTTCTTCATCTGGGAAGTTGGGTGCCCTGCTGCTGGATTCTTCTCCGGAGTCCACTTCATCATGGTAAACTCTGCCATGGTCGGTCGGTGAGGGTTCTTGCTGTCTTTGCGATGATTCTTCTTCCTGGGCAGATAGGGAAAGCCTCCTTGCTTATTCCCTGGACATCTTTGAAAAAAACTCTTAAGAAATATATAATGATATACATTATATATATATATATATATATATTCCAGAAGATGCGGCACTCGTGATACAGATAGCAGTACAACAACGGCAAATCAACCTTTCAGTTTATTCAACTCTTTTCAAGATATACCACAATCATGTAAAACACTCACCTAAATACCCATCACCATCACCATGTGTCCAAACAGCTGACGCTGTTTCCCGGTCCGTCCGCTGGGGATGACGTCATGACGCATCCAGCGCGTCCTCTCGACGCCATATATCGCACACCACGTGACCCCCACCGCATCTGTTACCAAGCAACCAATATAACTAAGACGAATATCATTGCTACTTCCTGTATCATGTAATCACACTATTACAGCGCTATTTATCCATCAGATAAATCATAAATTAACATATGTGAAGGCTCAATATTGATTACTCAAAATGCACAATCAATAAATACATAGCCCCACAAAACGGGAGCAGGTATTCAATAAACTATAGCCAATCGGATATCATAGGTGTGGAAAGGGCCTGTGGTATTGTACCCAGGAAAAGTGTACATTTTAAGTCGTTTACAACAGGGGTGGTTTATCCTATTAAAGATTTTATTAATTGTGCTTCCACATATGTTATATATCTAATTTCCTGCCAGTGTGGGAAGCAATACGTAGGGCGAACTACAAGAACCCTACATGTTAGATACATGGAGCATAGGAGGAACATAATTAGGGGAGCAAAGCATCCATTATCGGACCATGTGATACAATGTCAAAATTCAAGATGGGAAAATATAACCATGATTGGTATTGAACTTATCAAAGCAACTAACAGAGGGGGAGATCGTTTTAATCAACTTCGCAGACGCGAAGCTTACTGGATTTTTCTATTGGACACAATGGTTCCATTGGGTTTAAACGATATGGTGGAATTAAATGGTGTTTAGATAAGAGTTCCGCATACTTTTAGTATTCTATCAATAATTGGTATACAGAGAGAGAACAAATGAAAGTCAGTTCATGTATAATGAATTTAGGGCTTTAAGATGTGTTGTGGGAAGATTAATTCTTATATATGAAGAAATCATGAGAATTCGTAGGTGCAATTATTTAGAGTATTAATGAAATCTCATTAGATGATTAGGGAAATTGTGTGTATATGGTGCAGTTTATTTTGGGAAGGATGCCGCAATTTGGAACGATATATGTTAAAATAATATGTGGTATGTCTTGTTTTACTTTACAATTAAGATTGATAATTGCATCAAAATATTAATATTTGGTAGAGAGTAAATTCAATATGAAAATGGTTAATCATCACAGGTGACGAGTGTTGGTATTATATTAAGCAAGGCATGTGATTGAGGGTTTTATTATTTATTATATATGTGTGTGTCCCTCTATATATGAATATATAAAAATCTTTTTTATGTATATATAGTCTATAGTATTTAGAATGAATGATTAATTACAATGATTATATGCTGTAGGTATATGTTTAATTAATACTTTAGTGTGCAAACCAATCAAGCGTGAGTAATGCAGCTGTATAAGTACTATTATCAATGAAATTGAGGTTTAAGAAGCATTAGATTGCGCATGTACCCAATGTGGAACTGGACATTTAAAAAGGAGTAGATGGGGAGGAGAATCTATGACACTGAGGAAGCCGCCGATGCTTGGTAGTAGGCGGGGAAACGCATCTGTCAGCACCTCCGTTTACAGACCACAGAGGACGGAAACATATCAGCTGGTCGGCTGTATCGTACCCCTGCAGGAGGGGAACGCTGGTTCATTCATCTGCTTACGGACTCCAGATAAGGCCGAGGAAACGAGCACCGGCCGGGAGGGTAAAAAGATTTTTTTTCGTTGTTAAAGCATATGGTTGAATCCACTCCATAAAAGGCTATCTATGAGAAAGTAGCCAGGAGGAACATCACCTGCACCGTGATTAAACGGAGGCGCATGTATGGTATACCTACATTTCTATTTAGAGATTGCTGCAGCACAGTGACTATTATTTATCATTTATTATTTATTATTTATTTATTATTTATTTAATTACCTTAATACCGCTAACCAGCTGGGAGTAAGGATGCAGTTTATCTAATATTACTAACACATGTCTCATCAATCAGACTAACGGACTTATGGACAGAAGTATAACAAAACTAACACTCATTCATATGTTCCAGTATGAGTCTGGGAAGCTGTTGAGCAGTATATCTGAGTATAATTGATACATTGTTGGATACAAGTTGTATACATATTATCTGTTTTACTGGATACATATTTTAAGTCCTGGACACTTGAGAAATAAGGAAAGTAATTTCAACAAAGTGGGGCAACTATACCTACATGTGCACATGTATTGAATCATTTTGAGCATAATTAGTGATTAATTGATTTGTAGGATTTTATGGTTATATTATTCATGTTTTAATATGTGTTTATGTACTGTCGGCCGGCAATAAGTTCTGAATTATTGGAATTGGAAAAATAAAAATCCACCTTGGATGTGATTAGCGCTCTCTCGTTTGTTCGTTTTTCCTCACATAGCATGTGATGCTTTGGAGGTGCTTCAGGGAAAATTTGTGCAACTAAGGGGATGCAGGATGCCATGGTGATAAAAAACATTTAGTAGTAACAACAGAGGGGATATATATATATATATATATATTATTGAGAGTCTTGTATTAGCAAGTGTTAGGAGTTCTGCTGACGCCTATTACACATGTATGGAGCTATAAGTACCACACTAATGCATGAAGTTATTATAACGTTATAGGGAGCGTGTTGGGGCCTATGTGTGAGAGGGAACAGAGGTTGCCCAGGGGTGTTGTGGAGAGGTTTGTAGAAGGACAAGCAGCAGTTGAAAAAGATAATAAGAAATAGAGGACAGTTTATCTGGGATGAGAGTGTAATAGAAAGACAGACAGAGTACAGTTAGCTCAGCGCTTACCTTTTAAGATGAGAAAAAAACAGGATGGGTCTCCTCCTCAGCATCAGAAGAACACTCCTCCCGGTCACTTCTCCAGAAAAGCTCTGATATGGTAATCAGAATCACCAGAAGCCAATCCCAAGACGCTAACAGACAGTATAAAGCCAGGCAGCAATCTCCAGAAAATGGCGCCTAAGCAAGGGCGGTTCAGAGCTTTTATTCTGTGTAAAAGAGCAGGAACATAGCTCCTCCTTCACTACAGGATTCATGTAGTTTAATTGGATATTCTAGTGGCACCACTATACGTCAGGCCATACTGAACTGTTGATTTGTCTTATGTAGGGGTATATTTTATTGGTTGGATTTTGATGCGAAGGGACACATATTGTTTGGATTGGTGTCATCAGTGCAATGTGCATAGCATCATTAAAGTACAGTTTTTAAGTCTATGTGTAAAAAAACAGAAACCGGAATGGATCCAGGAATGCTGGATCGTGCAGGCTCAGCACCACTGTGACAGCTGTCAGGACCATACAGGGAGGCTGTAATCTACGGCCTGGATCCCGGAACGCTGGACCGGAACGGTTCCCTTCAGCAAACTCTGCCATTCTGGAGCTTGCAGTGCTTATCCACGTCCATCACCGTCTGTGATCTGTATAGGGGGTTGTCTGTGACAGCTGTCACAAGCGAGGCCGAGAGGGAGAGAGCCTCCATGTAAGATCCGGACTGTTCTGGTTATCACACCATCCTCTGACCATACAGGCAGGCTGTAATCTCTCCCTCCAGGCCTTGATTGTGACAGCTGTCAGCAACACCTCCCCAGGAAGGAACACCCCATGGACATGGACACGCACTACAAGCTCCAGAATGGCTAAGTTTGTTGCAGGGAGCTTGTCCACTCTGGCCTTCCAGGGTCCAGACCGTTCCGGTTTTTAACCATGACCCCTGTCCCTGGAGCAAACTGTCGTTCTAAGAGTGGGTAGAATTGTGAAGGCATTGTGGTGCTTGTAGTGCCACGGTAAAAAATAGAGTCTGAACAGCAGACCACTATGAACTAGGGTTGCATCTAAATGTAGACAGGGAGCAGGGTGACTAGGGGGGATGGTGTTGGCGTCTAGGTTTAGACGGGTCTCAGGGTGCTTGGGGGGGCAGCATTGCAAGTGTGCAGCAGGGGTGAAGGAGGGTGCTCGGGGGTGCTGGCAGACATGGGTGGGGGCATGAAGGGGGTTACAGTGCTACCAGAGTGGGGAGCAGTGCAAGGGACCTATTAGCAGTCGACCTAACAGTGGGTCGACCTATTAGTGGTCGACCTAACAGCGGGTCAACCTATTAGCAGTCGACCTAACGGTGTGTCAACCTATTAGTGGTTGACCTAACAGCCGGTCGACCTATTAGCAGTCAACCTAACAGTGGGTCGACCTATTAGCGGTTGACCAAACAGCAGGTCAACCTATTAGCAGTCGACCTAACAGCGGGTCGATCTATTAGCAGTCGACCAAACAGCGGGTCGACCTATTAGCAGTCGACCTAACAGCGGGTTGACCTATTAGCAGTCAACCTAACAGTGTGTCGTCCTATTAGCGGTTGACCTAACAGCGGGTCAACCTATTAGCAGTCGGCCTAACAGCGGGTCGACCTATTAGCAGTCGACTTAACAATGGGTCAACCTATTAGCGGTCGACCAAACAGCAGGTCGACCTATTAGCAGTCGACAAAAAAGTGGGTCGACCTATTAGCAGTCGACCTAACAGTGGGTCGACCTATTAACGGTTGACCTAACAGCCGGTTGACCTATTAGCAGTCGACCTAACAGTGGGTCGACCTATTAGCGGTCGACCAAACAGCGGGTCGACCTATTAGCGGTCAACCTATTAACGGTCGAACTAGTAGCGGTCGACCAAGTCCAGGTCGACCTTTGTGCAGTCGATCTATTAAAGGTCGACCTATCAGCGGTTTGACCTATTTGCGTGTCGAACTAACACGTGTCACCCTAATGCTGTTATCGATCACTCTACTGTCGATCTTAATGTCTATGTAAATGACGTCGACCATTATGTTATGTCTAACTAATATATTCGACTTCTTAACCATCTATCAGTTGTTACTGTCGATCATATATGTGTCGATCTATGGTTACAGTTGATGTACATGCAGTCGATCAACTGACATAGTCGATCTACCGTGGTCGAACACAGCATTGTCGATCAAGCTCCAGTTGATCCTATGACCCATACCCCTTCTGGTGGTCCCTGGTTAGACTACATGCTTTAATTCTGGGTATCAGCCAATCCTAAAGTGTGGGTTAGCATCCACGATATCCATCTGTGAGTTTATGCAAATTACAATGTTCAATCAAAGGCAGGTTTGTACACAATATATAAACAGTCATAGTCTCGCAGTAGTTTCCTTTTAATTTTTACATCTAAAGATATTTACATTTAGTAATGAAAATGTGTTAGTAAATTGTGTTTTAAGATGATGCTAGTTAAATATATAATTATAATATGTGAATTCTAGAATTTTATATATTAATTAAATAATACATCTGTGATTTGAAGTTTGTAAATGGTTGTTCTTGTTTAAGGTTCACTATTTACATTTAAAACTGTTAAATATATACATTTTTGCTCAAATATGTTTGAGCTGTTTCACACTGGGTTGAATAGACTCAAACATGAATGAACTTGTTCAACTTGCAGAATTTGGCTATATTTAGAATGTATCCAAATTTGAGAATGTTTATACCAATTTAATGATTTTCAAGTAATGGCACTACTTGTGTGCACTCTTTGAATAATCTATTGAAACTGTTCTTATATCCAGGTGAGGACTGGCACCTGTAGAAAGGAATTGTGTTTCTTAGTGATGTGTCCTATGGTCTGATAATTGCTTGTATAATTTTATAATTAAACATAATCAAAGGACCACTAAATCCAAAAATCAATTGTCCTTAAATACAAAGCTACGTATAACATTAATGTTATTTAATAGGAGACTGGGGGCTGTGTAAAGTACATACCAAAAACAGAGCAGAAGCCACAAACATGAAAATTGCACATTCTTACTGATGACCCCACTCAAACCTATTTCTGCACCATTAAAATGTGTAAAAGGTTTTGAGTGACCTTATAAAATATAGGATCTCCAATGAAACTATTTTAGCATTGCGTTCCAACGGGCGTAGTATGGTTTGCCGGCGGTCGGGGTCTCGGCGATCAGCATGCCAGCGCTGGAATCCCGACCGCCGGCATACCGACAGCTGGGCGAGCGCAAATGAGCCCCTTGCGGGCTCACTGCGCTCGCCAGGCTGCGCTCACCATGCTGCAAGCACGGTGGTGCGCTACGCAAGCCACGCTATCTATTCTCGCTCCAGGGGGGTCGTGGACCCCCAAGAGGGAGAAAAGATGTCAGTATGCTGGCGGTCGGGATTCCGGCGCCAGTATACTGGTTGTCGGGAGCCCAACCGCCGGCAACCTGAAGACCACCCAGTTCCAACATGTAGGGTCAGTTTAAGGGAAATGGTCAGTGAATGCACAAAAAGCAAACTTGATAGGTCAGTTTATGTTTTGGTATGGTCATTTCTTGGCTAGCACTAGTGTAAAATACATCAAAACAGTCCAACAGATGGTGGACATAAACATTTGTTGAGTTATTCTATAAAAATTATTGGAAAAATTGAGTATATGTTAAAAAGTTACTTTAGCTAATGGTCATATTCAATAAGTAAATGTACACACATTTAAAATAAATGCTAAAAAACTTTCTTTTTTGTTGCATGATTATGTTGCCATCAAACCATGCTCTTCACATAGCAAATATTCGGCCAGATGTATTAACCTGGAGAAGGCATAAGGAAGTGATAAACCAGTGATATGTGCAAGGTGATAAAGGCACCAGCCAATCAGATCTTAACTGTTAATTTACACATTGGAGCTGATTGGCTGGTGCCTTTATCACCATGCATGTGTCACTGGTTTATCACTTCCTTATGCCTTCTCCAGTTTAATACATCTGCCCCAATATTTGGGATCTTAATTTACTGATAATTACATATTTGCAATAAAATTATTATAGTTTTGAATTTACTATTCACAAAATAGTAGCCACACATTTGAAAAGCAAATAATAAATTATTACCACAATTCTTAATATTCTAAGGAAAAATGCATGAATAAATTATGAAAAATTAAAAGAAATTGGTCTATATTTAGTTACAATTTCTATTTGATGTGTTTATTTTCCCATCATCTTGGTCTAATTAATGATCTTCCTAATGCTAGTTTATTTCAAGTATGCAAATGCTGTTTACATAGTTATGCAAATTATGTTTTATATATTTACGTGTTCCTTCAAACACAGCCACATTGAGCTTATGGCTGCAGCTGGTACATTGCATTTAAAATCCCCCCCCCCCCCCCCCCCATTTTGCTAACTCAAGATGGGTGGTGAAAACTAAAGAAATTGTAACTGTATTATAATTTTTCCAAGAGACTATAAAAAAATCATATCTATGGAAAACTGCTATCTATAAATAACATAGAGGAAAAACAATAATGATTACATTAATATAACTAGTTATTTGTCACAAAATTCATTCTTTCTGTTAGCTGTACTGTATGTTATTTCAATATGTGCACACTCCACACAGTAATAAAGTAACATAATTTGAGCTTGTCCCATGCATTGTAAGTAACAATAGTTTCTGAGCCATACAATATTATTTGAGTTCTTCAAAATATCAAAGCTCATTATTTGTTTTATTACTGCCTGCGATATAAAGGCAATGGTGATAAAAATGTAAGGCTTAAGGTCGGTATCCAACTGCCGGTGATAATTTACTGCACAGCAAAAATGGGCTTTTTAGCGTAATAGTATTATTGAGCTATCCAATTACAGCCTGTTTTTACAGTGCGGTAAATAAACTGTTTTCGGCTGATAAAACATGGGATTAGGGATAAGTTCCCGGACCCATGCAATATTGACAAAAAACGGCTCTTGAAGGGTTCCTTATCGGGGATTCTTCCCTGATAAGTGCTGGCAGTCAGGAGCTAATTGAACAGCCACAGGGGAATCCATTCACAGCTATAATTTACCATGGTTAATTGGATATCCCCTTAAATCTCACAGTGTTTAAAATGTTGGACTGCACATTTACATTATTCAAATGAAAAAATTCTAGATGTATGCTTCATATTCTATTACATGTTTAATAAAAGACACCATATAAGAACAAATCTAATATGGTTAGAAAAATATTAATACAGTAACGTAGTTTAAATGAAAATATGTAATATTTTAGTCAATATTAATCCTCAGCTTTTTTTTAACTATTCAAACCTCACAGTACATAAAAAGTTTTGTTTTCAGAAAATTATTTAATTATTTTTAACATGGTACACTCTGTCTGGTTAAAATTAATATAGTAATATTTTATAGAGAGTTTTTTCTCTGAATGTTTTTACATGTACATATATTTTTTATAAATTAATATTTGGAGATTTATTGTACAAAATTCATTGAGATGTTCCCCTAAATGAAGTTTAAAAAAAAATAATCATCAGGGAACAATATGGTTTGTTTCAATTGGCATTTGTGTCTGCACAGGTTTTCTATACAATAAATGGATGTTGTGTTTTTTACTTTAGTTCAAGTTATGCATACAATTAATTGCTTGCAAGCATGCTTCACTTGTAGGCCATGCATACAAAATCATGATGTGGAAAAGAACTGCAACTAGCTCAATATATACATAAATTATCTTGTTCTTAAAGTGCTCACTTTTCCAAATGTTAATTACACGGTAGAGTTCACTGAAACAAATTGTTGAATTTGCCTATCTTTTCACTGTTTAATATTTATTTTTTGCTCTCAACAATGAATTGAAATAATTCAAAAATCTGCACTTATCTGCACAATGAAAATATCTTTATATATAACTGTATTTTATCAATCACAAATGTGAGCTTCCTTATAATTTCTGGGAACATACAAAACAATGTAGGTTTTTTAAAGTGCTCTTTTGTGTTAAATTAACACTCAACTGATTTGTCTACAAATACAAGTATAACCAAATAAAGCTAAATAAAATTGTAAACCATTGACAGTTATTATGCCATACTTTAGACCTAATTTTCTATCAAATATTTTTTCCACAATATCAACAGTTTTTAAACAAGAAAATAACAATGAGCACATCAACTTTAATACATCATATATGAGTTGTCAACATTTTTCAAAAACTAGGTCGTAGGATAGTTTTCAGTAATGTCTAAATTATATTATCAACACCAATGTTATGTATTTCCACTTCCTGTGTCCATTAACCTAAACAATGTCACTCAATCACATTGTTGCTATACTTATCTAACTTATATCATGCACTTGTGCTACAGACTCAGCTCCATGGCTATTATTGACTTTGAAGTCAATGCATCTAGTAGTTCAATACAATAAAAGCTATCATGACAGACTGATGTTACTAGTATCTTGTGAATTGGCCAAATAGTTTTTTTGTTTTTTGGTATTGTTTTTTTTTTTTGGGTGGTGAATCACCGGGACTTGCACTGGCACCCTTGTGGAACCCTTTCCCCCATGAGGACTAATTAAGCAATTGGAAGTTTCCAATTAGCTTAGTAATTACTCACCTCTCAAATCAGTGTTTTTTTCCTCCAGCAACAGAATCTGGTCTTCTTCAGCAGTGGTGAGTATGTGAGGTTTATATGAGTGTGCGTAAGTATGTGTGTGTCAACCCCATGTGCATTTCATCCCCCCAGAGGTAGCAGTTGGGAGAACTACATCTCCCAGCAGCCCACTCACCGCTTAGCAACCCTTTCCCCAGTGCAAAGATGAAGGGGATACTACCGGGAGCCACCGAGCCCGTTGGACGGGTGAGTATTTTTATATTCAGGGACCGCAGAGTTTTCAGCTCTGAAAACCCGGCGACCATTTAAAGAATAAATATTGGATACTGTATGTTATACTATATGTGGGTAAACCCGGTCTATTTTGGTGCAGCAAGTGCAATAATTAATGGTTGCCCGAACAGTTGAATTACTCCATCGGACAGCCATTAATTAGTACCGCCCATAAAATAACTGAATTCCCCCATTATGTTAATAAAAACTAGCATTCATTCAGGTCTATTAATTACAAAATTGTCCACCGATTTTACGATTCCTCAATCCACCATTATGCATGCATACATTATCAATATGTTTCAGTGATTTTAAGATTTTGTTTCACCCAAACATCAGATCTGCAAGTCATGAAAGTGTCCATACATCAACTCAAAGAAATGTAATTTTACTAGTCACATGTCAATTTAAATAAAGAGCTGTACTACAACATGAATCTGTAAAAGGAATTTATGTCAAGCATAATGTGACAGTTTTGTCTAGTGTGTTGTAAAGCTCAGATATCTGTTGATGCTCAGTAAATGTTTCATACACTTAATTCCTTTCTCCATTTATTACATTCATGCATACAATTCAAGGTAAGGAGAATGCTGCTTTTGCTCTTACTGTGTTAGCAGCAATGACTACCAGTAAATGTCCGAAGAGAAAAAGCTGCAACCGCTCCTGTTGGCCAAAGGAGTGGCTGCAGAGAAGAGAGACCCTGCCCCACATGCTGTTGCTCCATAACATAAGGCAGAACAATCCTTAGGACTACAGAAACTTTCTCAGAATTAATGATATCACCTTTCAAGAGCTCTTTGTGAAGGTCAAGCCATACTTTCCAAGGCAAGACACAAAATTCAGGAGAACCATTCTTCTGACCAATGGCTAGTAGCCACATTGCATTTCCTTGCTACTGGAAGATCTTTTGAGGACCTGAAATTCAGCACAGACATTTCTGCACAAGCCCTGGGTCATCTCATTCCAGAAGCCTGTGACGTCATAATTGAAGTGTTTCAAGATGATATTATATATAGGTAAAATACTCGTAAATGTAGATAGTTTCAAAATGACATTTGCTTTATTAAACTAATAACAAACAGTTGCAACACTGTACATACTGTAGTATAAAATGACACAGAAAATTCAAAGTATGAAAACTTTTATATATGTGCAAACGCCACAGATGATGTGTCACCAAACTGCAACATACCGACACAGGATAATGGGGCAGGATTGGAGACCTATATATTTGCTTTATTAACATAATAATATACTGTAAAAAACACTGTACATAGTTTATAATGACACAAAATTCAACATACAGTGTATAATAGCATAGTCCGCAGATGTTGCATCACACTGACACTGGAAGATGAGGCAGGAGTGGAGAAGGGTGGTCTTCTGTTTGCCGGCGGTCGGGCTCCCGGCGCTCAGTATACCGGCGCCGGGAGCCCGACAGCCGGCATACCGACACTTATTTTCCCTCGTGGGGGTCCACGACCCCCATAGAGGGAGAATAAAATAGTGTGGCGCGCGTAGCGCGCCACCGTGCCCGTAGCGTGGCGAGCGCAGCGAGCCCGCAAGGGGCTCATTTGCGCTCGCCAAGCTGTCGGTAAGCCGGCGGTCGGGCTCCCGGCGCCGGGATGCTGGTCGCCGGGAGCCCGACCGCCGGCCAGCCGTAGTGAACCCGTGGAGAAGTGTACATTCAAATTAGTGTTAACATTATTGTTGTATGGATTAAAAGCTTTAATTGGTCTGCTGTATGGCCCTGGTGCTAGTAAGACAGGATATGTATATTTTTGAGACTGCTGAAGGACTAAGAGTGAACTCTGAACATAAGATTGTGTGCTTGTCTAGTTGTCACAATTGTACTTTGTATCGAGTAACATGCAAGATACCTTCTGATTCTATCCTTGTGCTTTTATCGAAAGCCCTCAACTTCTCAGCAGTATTCAAGGCTAAGCCATCGAGTGCATCCCACTTCCCTTTAATACACTTTTTGCACAGGCCATTACCTGTTTTGTCATGCCCTCAGCACCATCCACTGCTTCGCTCTGATTTTCCTTTGCCCTCCTTTCATGAAAGCTTTGATTTTGCTGAACAGATGTTGTACATTCCTCTAGTGTACAGTTTTCACTTTGCATCATTGGGATCTTGTTGTGAGCTGTATTCTATAGGGGACCCTGTGTACTCACAAAGCTGATGGCTTAATAATGGGAATTCATGATATTTAATAGCTATAATTTTGTATGCCTGTATGTATAGGTGTGCACATGCATTACGAGTATGATTATTTTTGGCGCTATGTAATATCCTATAGATCATGGGTGCATACACAGTGCCCGCGACATAAACGGACATGCCAGCTGCGCAATAGACTCATGATTGCTGCAGCTAGCAGCAAAGATGAGCAGGGACCCATCTGAATCAATGTAAATAATTTTAATTGATTTTTTTTGGGGGGGTTTTACAGCTACCTACTACATTTGAAGGATAGCAGGTTGTAGTCTGTAAGTTTGAGGAGCAATGGAACTACCCGAATTGTGGATGACCCATTGACAGAAAAAGTGCGCATTATAGAATCTCCCAATATTGACTCCTACTATTTTAATTATAAAGGATTTTTCAGCATCATATTGATGGCTGTTGTGAATACCATTATCAATTTATATACATGGACATTGGTAAAAATGGTAGGGTATCAAAGGAGGTGTTCTAGAGTAGATTGTAATGCACAAAAAAATGTAAACACAAGCCACTAAGGAGGGAAGTACCCAGCGGCTAATTAGCCTCACTATGATATTCAATTATTGGAGTTTACACCCTGATTTAAACTACAGAAGTGGACTTTTCCTTGCAGCTCCAGAAGCTCAGAGGAAAAGTTAGTGAGAAAAGGCACCATCAAGGGTTTAATGCACTGGGAAAAGCTGTTGTTCTGTAGTTTATGCAGAATCATTGAGGTCATTCGATGGTAACTCATGTTACAACGTGACAACAAAAAAACATTACCAATTCCTATATACAGTTTTTTTTTAAAGCATAACATGTTTTCTCAGTAAATAGTTAAGTTCACATAAATTCCTTTTGTTGTTGATAGCCATATCACCATGGAATGAGCCACATTGGGTTAGCATACATTTACCCCTGATTTACTGCATTGAAAAAAGCT
Source organism: Pseudophryne corroboree (assembly GCF_028390025.1). Classification (NCBI taxonomy): domain Eukaryota; kingdom Metazoa; phylum Chordata; class Amphibia; order Anura; family Myobatrachidae; genus Pseudophryne; species Pseudophryne corroboree. The sequence continues at coordinate 120,341,611 of NC_086450.1, forward strand.
ATTTAATTGAATAGCTTTTCTCAGTATGGCCCAGCTAATTGGATTCCCTCTTAACCTGCCAGATCCCAACCAAATAAAGGCAGCCTTAAGTCCCGTATACATGGGGAGAGATGTGTGCTGAGCGATCTGTCACAGACCGCTCAGCACACATCTCTCCCCCGCTCAGCACACAGCGTGATGTGTGCTGATCGAGAAGGGGACGTTGGGGCCGCTCATTTCACCCAGCGGTGTAATGAGCATCCTGATAGATTGTGCCTGCAGGCCAAACTAGTACCAGCGAGCGATAGCGACGCGCGGGCATCGCATCGCTATCGCTGTGGGGCATACACATGGAGACAACCGTGCTTAACTTCTAAGCAATCTAGTCAGATTGCTTAGAATTTAAGGACGGATCTCTCCGTGTGTACCCCCCTTTAATGTTGTTTTTGTGGCAGATGAGACATTTGCTTGATGTGCAAATTCTCTGTTGCCATTCTTACAATTCCTATTAAAAAGTGGACAGTGGACATTTTTTAATTATAGAATCTCATGAGCAAAGAGAGTAGAGGACAATGACTTTGTCATATTGAGCAAATGGTTTAAGATTTTCCATAATATCAATTTGTAGGTGAAAAAATTGACTCAGTTGTAATGGTATGCTGTGTCCTACACAACTTTTTTCTTGCAAAAACTATGTTCGAAACACATGGATTATACAATGAAATGATAGACCATAGGTTCTCAAACTCAGTCCTCAGGACCCCACACAGTGCATGTTTTGCAGGTAACCCAGCAGGTGCACAGGTGAATGAATTACTCACTGACACATTTTTAAAGGTCCACAGGTGGAGTTAATTATTTCACTTGTCATTCTGTGAGACCTGCAAAACATGCACTGTGTGGGGTCCTGAGGACCAAGTTTGAGAACCAGTGTGATAGACAGTATGGAGCTGAAGAAGCAGGGAGAGGGACACTACTGGAGCCTGCTGTACAAAAAATATATCAATGAACTAAATTCAACAGAGAAAATAATTTAGCATTTTTTATTGGACATGGTGCTGTAGATGGTCAGAATGACATGATGTAAATGTCTAGATGGCTGTGTTACTCTGAAAAAAAGTCACTATTCTTGAGTTTGAATGTTGTTTGTTGACATTTGAATACATTTTATCAGCGTTATTTGAAAACCATGGTACTTTTTTAAATGTATTACTTACCATGCCTGACACATCATTGATATCTTGTGTTGCCACAGTTGCACACAATCTCCCCCTCAATGTGCAGTAGGAACTTCTCAAGGTTCTTGCCACTTCATGGTCCCAGATAAACGTCATTAAACCTAAAGCACCACAAATTTGTTGTGTACACCTGGTCTGTAGAAGTGCTGATTTTTTTGGACACTTTTTTATTTTATTGAGCTCTTTCTTATAGACTGCCCTCAGGTTATATATTTTCATCTGGATAAAGTCTGTATAGGCCTTGGTATTTTTATTTTAACTCCACAAAGACTGAATAGCCTGTGCCAATTTTTGTCTGTTGTCATATTCAGTAGAAGTGCACTTCCAAAGACATGAATGTTCCCTAAACTCGTCAATAAAATCTTTGCCATTTTTGTTCATGTCTGAAGATGTATTGTACTCTGTAAAAAGCATTTAAAGGTTTTACTTTAAAGCAGGGGTGTCCAACCTTTCACCTTCCCTGGGCCACATTAGAAGATGAAAATTTGGTTTGGGCCGCACATAAAATAAAATAACAGTAACGATACCTGATCGTCCAAAAAAACCATAGAAAACACAGTTAACATATTAAACTTACTTGTAGCTGTGCCCCTGTAGCTGCGTCCCTTGTAGTTGTGCCCTTGTAGCTGCGCCCCTTGTAGCTGTGCCACTATAGCTGCGCCCCTTGTAGTTGTGCCCCTGTAGCTGCCCCCTTGTAGCTGTGCCACTATAGCTGCGCCCCTTGTAGTTGTGCCCCTGTAGCTGCGCCCCTTGTACTGTGCCCCTTGTAGTTGTGCCCCTGTAGCTGCGCCCTTGTACTGTGCCCCTTGTAGCTGCCACCTTGTACTGTGCCCCTGTAGCTGTGCCCCTGTAGCTGCGCCCCTTGTAGTTGTGCCCCTGTAGCTGCGCCCCTTGTAGTTGTGCCCCTGTAGCTGCCCCCTTGTACTGTGCCCCTTGTAGCTGTGCCCCTGTAGCTGCGTCCCTTGTAGTTGTGCCCCTGTAGCTGCCCCCTTGTACTGTGCCCCTTGTAGCTGCCCCCTTGTAGTTGTGCCCCTGTAGCTGCCCCCTTGTAGCTGTGCCACTATAGCTGCGCCCCTTGTAGTTGTGCCCCTGTAGCTGCGCCCCTTGTACTGTGCCCCTTGTAGTTGTGCCCCTGTAGCTGCCCCCTTGTACTGTGCCCCTTGTAGCTGCCACCTTGTACTGTGCCCCTGTAGCTGTGCCCCTGTAGCTGCGCCCCTTGTAGTTGTGCCCCTGTAGCTGCGCCCCTTGTAGTTGTGCCCCTGTAGCTGCCCCCTTGTACTGTGCCCCTTGTAGCTGCCCCCTTGTACTGTGCCCCTTGTAGTTGTGCCCCTGTATCTGCGCCCCTTGTACTGTGCCCCTTGTAGCTGTGCCCCTGTAGCTGCGTCCCTTGTAGTTGTGCCCCTGTAGCTGCGCCCCTTGTAATTGTGCCCCTGTAGCTGTGCCCCTTGTACTGTGCCCCTTGTAGTTGTGGCCCTGTAGCTGCCCCCTTGTACTGTGCCCCTTGTAGCTGCCCCCTTGTACTGTGCCCCTTGTAGTTGTGGCCCTGTAGCTGCCCCCTTGTACTGTGCCCCTTGTAGTTGTGCCCCTGTAGCTGCGCCCCTTGTACTGTGCCCCTTGTAGCTGTGCCCCTGTAGCTGCATCTCTTGTAGTTGTGCCACTATAGCTGCGCCCCTTGTAGTTGTGCCCCTGTAGCTATGCCCCTCGTACTGTGCCCCTTGTAGTTGTGCCCCTTGTAGTTGTGGCCCTGTAGCTGCCCCCTTGTACTGTGCCCCTTGTAGCTGCCCCCTTGTACTGTGCCCCTTGTAGTTGTGGCCCTGTAGCTGCCCCCTTGTACTGTGCCCCTTGTAGCTGCCCCCTTGTAGTTGTGGCCCTGTAGCTGCCCCCTTGTACTGTGCCCCTTGTAGCTGCGCCCTTGTACTGTGCCCCTTGTAGCTGTAAAAAAAAAACACACACACGCACAGACACATACTTACCGCTCCTGCAGCGCTGCCTCCGTCTCCGTCCGCCGCTCCACGTGTTCTTGTACAACCAACTTCTCCGCTGGGCTCCTCTACTCTCGCGCTGCTCAGTCACGTGTGCCGCTATGCAGCGGAGGAGGGCTACATTGTGACTGACAGCGGAGAGGGCGTGAGCTGGTGCTGGTCCCAGCAGCAGCAATCCAATCAGGATGTGCTGACAGCCTGCTGGGGCCGGCTCAGCCTCACATGTGGTGTCCGTACTCGGAAAAAAAAAAAAACCTCTGCTGCAGCGCTGCTCCTGGGCCGCATTACTAGCCGACTTGGGCCGCATGCGGCCCGCGGGCCGCGGGTTGGACAAGCCTGCTTTAAAGTTTACAGCTGATAAGGGTTTACTTAAATATTTAATAAAGTTAACAGAAACCAAACATGATTTATGTGCCCTAACTGCACTTCCTGGACACAACAGTCGGATGGCACAGCATTCTAAGGCAGAGTGGTGGTAAAGGTGATTTTTAAACAAGTAAAAAAACAGCAGGTACAGTATGTGCAAAACAAGCAACTCCTCACAGCATGTTATAAACAAAAAAAAATGAATGTGCAATCTTAACTCACTTGGCATACTCCTTGTAATGTATATTAACATTATTATAAAGTAAGCCAAAGTCAGTGAAGTATTTGTGGCCCACATTTAATTAGTATGTAAGGGCCCCCATGACATTGGACATTGAGCAAAATCACATATACACACACACACACACACACACACACACACACACACACACACATGCAGACACTGCAACAATAATAGTAATGGCATGCTTATTGTGTCAGCAAAAACATAACACTTGCTGATATGGTATGCGGCTAGCATACAGATTGTCAGGATCCCGGCTGTCACAATACAGCCACCGGGATCCCAACAGGGGCACAATACCGCCGCCGGTATAACGGCGAGGTAGGTGATTCCCCCACTACATTCATAGAGGGAGTATAGAACCTGTGATCGTTACCGAGCCCGCAGCATGGTGAGCGCAGCACGCCCGCAAGGGGCTTCACTGCACAAAGTAATCAGCACAGTCTCCTTGTGTGTCCTAGATGCATCACTTAAGCTTAAGATGCATTTTCAGCAAAAAAAAGAACATGACGTTAGCAGAGTTGCATGGGACCTGTCAGCTCACTCGCTCCAGGCATTTTGCGCCACATGGTACATTGAGGCTAGAAATATAAGGACTATAGATGTGCACCGGAAATTTTTCGGGTTTTGTGTTTTGGTTTTGGATTCGGTTCCCGCAGCCGTGTTATGGATTCGGACGCGTTTTGGAAAAACCTCCCTGAAAATTTTTTGTCGGATTCGGGTGTTTTTTTTTACAAAAAACCCTCAAAAACAGCATAAATAATAGAATTTGGGGGTAATTTTGATCCCATAGTATTATTAACCTCAATAACCACAATTTCCACTCATTTCCAGTCTATTCTGAACACCTCACATCTCACAATATTATTTTTAGTCCTAAAATTTGTAACAAGGTCGCTGGATGACTAAGCTAAGCGACCCAAGTGACCGGCACAAACACCTGGCCCATCTAGGAGTGGCACTGCAGTGTCAGACAGGATGGCACTTAAAAAAATTAGCCCCAAACATCACATGATGCAAAGATAAATAAAAAAAAAGGTGGCAAGATGGAATTGTCCTTGGGCCCTCCCACCCACCCTTATGTTGTATAAACAGGACATGCACACTTTAACAAACCCATCATTTCAGCGACAGGGTCTGCCACACGACTGTGGCTGAAATTACTGGTTGGTTTGGGCCCCCACCAAAAAAGAAGCAATCAATCTCTCCTTGCACAAACTGGCTCTACAGAGGCAAGATGTCCACCTCCTCCTCATCCTCCGATTCATCACCCTTTTCACTGTGTACATCCCCCTCCTCACAGAGAATTAATTCGTCCCCACTGGAATCCACCATCTCAGGTCCCTGTGTACTTTTTGGAGGCAATTGCTGGTGAATGTCTCCATGGAGGAATTGATTATAATTCATTTTGATAAACATCATCTTCTCCACATTTTGTGGAAGTAACCTCGCACGCCGATCGCAGACAAGGTTACCGGCTGCACTAAACACTCTTTTGGAGTACACACTGGAGGGGGGGCAACTTAGGTAAAATAAAGCCAGTTTGTGCAAGGGCCTCCAAATTGCCTCTTTTTCCTGCCAGTATACATACGGACTGTCTGACATGCCTACTTGAATGCTGTCACTCATATAATCCTCCACCATTCTTTCAATGGTGACAGAATCATATGCAGTGACAGCAGACGACATGTCAGTAATCGTTGGTAGGTCCTTCAGTCCGGACCAGATGTCAGCACTTGCTCCTGACTGCCCTGCATCACCGCCAGCGGGTGGTTTTGGAAATCTGATCCTTTTCCTGGCAGCTCCAGTGGCGGGAGAAAATGAAGGAGGAGCTGTTGGCGGGTCACGTTCCGCTTGACTTGACAAGTGTCTCACCAGTAGGTCTTTGAACATCTGCAGACTTGTGTCTGCCGGAAAGAGAGATACAACGTAGGCTTTAAACCTAGGATCGAGCACGGTGGCCAAAATGTAGTGGTCTGATTTCAACAGATTGACCACCCATGAATCCTGGTTAAGCGAATGAAGGGCTCAATCCACAAGTCCCACATGCCTAGCGGAATCGCTCCGTTTTAGCTCCTCCTTCAATCTCTCCAGCTGCTTCTGCAAAAGCCTGATGAGGGGAATGACCTGACTCAGGCTGGCAGTGTCTGAACTGACTTCACGTGTGGCAAGTTCAAAGGGTTGCAGAACCTTGCACAACGTTGAAATCATTCTCCACTGCGCTTGAGTCAGGTGTTTCCGTAAGAGGTTGTCAGCTGTGTGCCTCTTATGGAAAGCGGTGATACAAAGCGTAGCCTGCCTAGGAACGAGTTGGCGTTTGCGAGATGCTGTTACTGGTGCCGCCGCTGCTGTTCTTGCTGCGGGAGGCAATACATCTACCCAGTGGGCTGTCACAGTCATATAGTCCTGAGTCTGCCCTGCTCCACTTGTCCACATGTCCGTGGTTAAGTGGACACTGGGTACAACTGCATTTTTTAGGACACTGGTGAGTCTTTTTCTGACGTCTGTGTACATTCTCGGTATCGCCTGCCTAGAGAAGTGGAACCTAGATGGTATTTGGGACTGGGGACACACTACCTCAAGAAATTCTCTAATTGCCTGTGAACTAACGGCGGATACCGGACGCACGTCTAACACCAACACAGCTGCCAAGGCCTGAGTTATCCGCTTTGCAACAGGATGACTGCTGTGATATTTCATCTTCCTCGCAAAGGACTGTTGGACAGTCAATTGCTTACTGGAAGTAGTACAAGTGGTCTTCCGACTTCCCCTCTGGGATGACAATCGACTCCCAGCAGCAACAACAGCAGCGCCAGCAGCAGTAGGCGTTACACTCAAGGATCCATCAGAGGAATCCCAGTCTGGAGAGGACTCGTCAGACTTGCCAGTGACATGGCCTGCAGGACTATTGGCGTTCCTGTCTAAAGGGGAAATTGACATTGAGGGAGTTGGTGGTGTGGTTTGCAGGAGCTTGGGTACAAGAGGAAGAAGGGATTTAGTTGTCAGTGGACTGCTTCCGCTGTCACCCAAAGTTTTTAAACCTGTCAATGACTTCTGATGAATGCGCACCAGGTGACGTTTAAGGGAGGATGTTCCTAGATGGTTAACGTCCTTACCCCTACTTATTACAGCGTGACAAAGGCAACACACGGCTTGACACCTGTTGTCCGCATTTCTGTTAAAATAATTCCACACCGAATAGATGATTTTTTTTGTAATTTGACCAAGCATGTCAATGGCCATATTCGTCCCACGGACAACAGGTGTCTCCCCGGGTGCCTGACTTAAACAATCAGATTCCTTCTTGTCAATTTCCTTCTCAGCGCCAGCAACACCCATATCCTCATCCTGATGTACTTCAACAGTGACTTCTTCAATTTCAATATCAGGAACTGGACTGTGGGTGCTCCTTCCAGCACTTGCAGGGGGTGTGCAAATGGTGGAAGGCGCCACCTCTCCCCGACCAGTGTTGGGAAGGTCAGGCATCGCAACCGACACAATTGGACTCTCCTTCGGGATCTGTGATTTAGAAGAACGCACAGTTCCTTGTTGTGCTTTTGCCAGCTTAAGTCTTTTCATTTTTCTAGCGGGAGGATGAGTGCTTCCATCCTCATGTGAAGCTGAACCACTAGCCATGAACATAGGCCAGGGCCTCAGCCGTTCCTTGCCACTCCGTGTCGTAAATGGCATATAGGCAAGTTTACGCTTCTCTTCAGACGCTTTTAATTTAGATTTTTGGGTCATTTTACTGAACTTTTGTTTTTCGGATTTTACATGCTCTCTACTATGACATTGGGCATCGGCCTTGGCAGACAACATTGATGGCATTTCATCGTCTCGGCCATGACTAGTGGCTGCAGCTTCAGCACGAGGTGGAAGTGGATCTTGATCTTTCCCTATTTTACCCTCCACATTTTTGTTATCCATCTTTTAATGTGTGGAATTATATGCCAGTAATATATCAATAGCAATGGCCTACTGTACCGTACTGATATATATGTATATGTATATATATATATATATATATACTGGTGGTCAGCAAAATTCTGCACTGTCCTCCTACTATATACTGCGCACAACTACAATGCAGCACAGATATGGATAGTATACTTGACGACACAGAGGTAGAGCAATGGACTACTGTACCGTACTGCTATATATATATATATATATATATATACTGGTGGTCAGCAAAATTCTGCACTGTCCTCCTACTATATACTGCGCACAACTACAATGCAGCACAGATATGGATAGTATACTTGACAACAAAGAGGTAGAGCAATGGACTACTGTACCGTACTGCTATATATATATATATATATATATATACTGGTGGTCTGCAAAATTCTGTACTGTCCTCCTACTATATACTGCGCACAACTACAATGCAGCACAGATATGGATAGTATACTTGACGACACAGAGGTAGAGCAATGGACTACTGTACCGTACTGCTATATATATATATATATATATATACTGGTGGTCAGCAAAATTCTGCACTGTCCTCCTACTATATACTGCGCACAACTACAATGCAGCACAGATATGGATAGTATACTTGACGACACAGAGGTAGAGCAATGGACTACTGTACCGTACTGCTATATTTATATATATATATACTGGTGGTCAGCAAAATTCTGCACTGTCCTCCTACTATATACTGCGCACAACTACAATGCAGCACAGATATGGATAGTATACTTGACGACACAGAGGTAGAGCAATGGACTACTGTACCGTACTGCTATATATATATATACTGGTGGTCAGCAAAATTCTGCACTGTCCTCCTACTATATACTGCGCACAATTACAATGCAGCACAGATATGGATATTATACTTGACGACACAGAGGTAGAGCAATGGACTACTGTACCGTACTGCTATATATATATATATATATATATATATACTGGTGGTCAGCACAATTCTGCACTGTCCTCCTACTATAAACTGCGCACAACTACAATGCCGCACACATATGGATAGTATACTTGACGACACATAGGTAGAGCAATGGACTACTGTACCGTTCTGCTATATATATACTGATGGTAAGCAAAATTCTGCACTGTCCTCCTACAATATACTGTGCACAACAACAATGCAGCACAGATATGGTAAGTATACTTGAAAACACAGAGGTAGAGCAATGGATTACTGTACCGTACTGCTATATATATATATATATATATATATATACTGGTGTTCAGCAAAATTCTGCACTGTCCTCCTACTATATACTGCGCACAACTACAATGCAGCACAGATATGGATAGTATACTTGATGACACAGAGGTAGAGCAATGGACTACTGTACCGTACTGCTATATATATATATATATATATATATATATACTGGTGATCAGCAAAATTCTGCACTGTCCTCCTACTATATATTGCGCACAACTACAATGCAGCACAGATATGGATAGTATACTTGACGACACAGAGGTAGAGCAATGGACTACTGTACCATACTGCTATATATATATGTATATATATATATATACTGGTGGTCAGCAAAATTCTGCACTGTCCTCCTACTATATACTGCGCACAACTACAATGCAGCACAGATATGGATAGTATACTTGACGACACAGAGGTAGAGCAATGGACTACTGTACCGTACTGCTATATATATATATATATATATACTTGTGGTCAGCAAAATTCTGCACTGTCCTCCTACTATATACTGCGCACAACTACAATGCAGCACAGATATTGATAGTATACTTGACGACACAGAGGTAGAGCAATGGACTACTGTACCATACTGCTATATATATATATATATATATATATATATATATATACAGCAGCGGATTGGCACTCACCCTTCACGATAAACGCGGCCCCGGTGCCCTCTGGAATCTGTAGTACATACAGCGACTCCTAGCATGCAGCGGCACTCAGGGAAAAACACTCATGGGTATTCCAAACAAGTGGTATTTATTCCATAGTGATAGAAAACAGATCCAACGTTTCGGGGTGCTGACACCCCTTTGTCAAGGTGAACAAAACAGAAGTGAGTGATAAAACAGCGTGCTTACCTTTATAACTGAAGGGGGTGAGGAAATCCCGCGAACGGGAGGTGCAGCAGCGTTATCAGGGACAGTTCTGAACTTCCTGCCCTGTGCGTGAGTGCAGTGACGTGGTGTGTGAGCTCCGGTCACATGTTCCGGCATCGCGTCATTGGACGTCCTGGTTCCCATAGCAACCTTCCGTGTACATGCCGCTCGGCCCAGCGGTTGTCACGGGGGCACAGGGACTTACAGGCACGTCAGGCCGCGGTGGATATGGACTGGTTACGTGTAAATAAGTGCACATAACAAAGTATGCTACTGTGTCATCAGGACATAAGCACCTAAATACTTATATCTGGACATCGTTATATTGTACTGCTACTGGCATTGTGAGTCCCACTAATCAATACTGCTGCACTGATATAGATGTGCAACTAAACACATATACATTAACTAAATTTTATATGACTGATACAGGACCAAAGTGTTCCCCAGAGGTGTCTGCATCAATCAGACTATGCATCATGGGGTTCCTTAGTCCTGGATCCCGGTGTGGGCAGTGAGTGACATAATGTTATTACAATAGAGTACTATACCATTCGTGCTTAAAAACTGACATATCAAAATACATTCCATGGCATTTTGTCATTGAGTCCATTGGGCTTGATGGTTGCCAGGTTGTAAATCCATCGCGCCTCCAGTTTCAACAGATCCCCGGCCCTGTCTCCGCCCCTCAGTCTCTTTGGACATTGATCGATTATTTGGAATTTTAAATCACTTAGAGTGTCCGAGGTCGGCATAGTGTCGAGCTACCGGTTGCTCCGAGGGTTTGCCTGACAGTGCAATCTTGATTGCAGATCTGTGTAGTGCAAGACGATCACGTGCATTACGGATGGTCTTGCCCACATATTGTAGTCCACAGGGACATGTAATTAGGTACACTATAAAAGTGCTGGTGCAGGTAAGTATGTGCCTAATACTATATGTTCTGCCTGTGCAACATGATTTAAACGTGGCCCCTGGGACCAGGGATCTGCATGTTTCGCATCCCAAGCATCTATAGCATCCTGGGGGCCTGGAGAGAAACGTGGTCGGTGATGGATTGTCAAAGCCTGTAATATCCGAATGAACAACCCAGTCTTTGATACTTTTGCCCCTGGTGTGGCATACCATGGGTTTGTTTTTATGTAATGCCGGTAATGTTTTGTCGGTTGCAATGATAGGCCACAATGCCCGTAAGGCCCTAGGCACTACTGGACTGGCAGTGTTGTACTTTGTGACAAATGGTAGGACTTGTGCATCTTTTTTGGTCTTTTGGCATAATAGATCCCTCCTGTGCATACGTCTTACTTCACATTGACTGTCGTGTAGTGCTTTATGGTCGTATCCCCTTTCTATAAACCGTTCTTTCACTGATGTCAGGGCTTCATCTAACTTTGTGGGATCACTGGTGATCCTTGCTGCCCTGATGAATTGTGATTTGGGCTTGCTGTGTAGTTTCAGTGGGTAATATATTTATTTTTACTTTTCGCAAAAGTATCAAAGACTGGGTTGTCCCTGTGGACTACAATATGTGGGCAAGACCATCCGTAATGCACGTGATCGTCTTGCACTACACAGATCTGCAGTCAAGATTGCACTGTCAGGCAAACCCTCGGAGCAACCGGTAGCTCGACACTATGCCGACCTCGGACACTCTTTAAGTGATTTAAAATTCCAAATAATCGATCAATGTCCAAAGAGACTGAGGGGCGGAGACAGGGCCGGGGATCTGTTGAAACTGGAGGCGCGATGGATTTACAACCTGGCAACCATCAAGCCCAATGGACTCAATGACAAAATGCCATGGAATGTATTTTGATATGTCAGTTTTTAAGCACGAATGGTATAGTACTCTATTGTAATAACATTATGTCACTCACTGCCCACACCGGGATCCAGGACTAAGGAACCCCATGATGCATAGTCTGATTGATGCAGACACCTCTGGGGAACACTTTGGTCCTGTATCAGTCATATACAATTTAGTTAATGTATATGTGTTTAGTTGCACATCTATATCAGTGCAGCAGTATTGATTAGTGGGACTCACAATGCCAGTAGCAGTACAATATAACGATGTCCAGATATAAGTACAGGTTGAGTATCCCATATCCAAATATTCCGAAATACGGAATATTCCGAAATACGGACTTTTTTGAGTGAGATAGTGAATTCTTTGTTTTTTGATGGCTCAATGTACACAAACTTTGTTTAATACACAAAGTTATTAAAAATATTGTATTAAATGTCCTTCAGGCTGTGTGTATAAGGTGTATATGAAACATAAATGAATTGTGTGAATGTACACACACTTTGTTTAATGCACAAAGTTATAAAAAATATTGGCTAAAATTACCTTCAGGCTGTGTGTAAATGGTGTATATGAAACATAAATGCATTCTGTGCTTAGATTTAGGTCCCATCACCATGATATCTCATTATGGTATGCAATTATTCCAAAATACGGAAAAATCCCATATCCAAAATACTTCTGGTCCCAAGCATTTTGGATAAGGGAGACTCAACCTGTATTTAGGTGCTTATGTCCTGATGACACAGTAGCATACTTTGTTATGTGCACTTATTTACACGTAACCAGTCCATATCCACCGCGGCCTGACGTGCCTGTAAGTCCCTGTGCCCCCGTGACAACCGCTGGGCCGAGCGGCATGTACACGGAAGGTTGCTATGGGAACCAGGACGTCAAATGACGCGATGCCGGAACATGTGACCGGAGCTCACACACCACGTCATGGCACTCACGCACAGGGCAGGAAGTTCAGAACTGTCCCTGATAACGCTGCTGCACCTCCCGTTCGCGGGATTTCCTCACCCCCTTCAGTTATAAAGGTAAGCACACTGTTTTATCACTCACTTCTGTTTTGTTCACCTTGACAAAGGGGTGTCAGCACCCCGAAACGTTGGATCTGTTTTCTATCACTATGGAATAAATACCACTTGTTTGGAATACCCATGAGTGTTTTTCCCTGAGTGCCGCTGCATGCTAGGAGTCGCTGTATATATATATATATATATATATATACTGGTGGTCAGCAAAATTCTGCACTGTCCTACTATATACTGCGCACAACTACAATGCAGCACAGATATGGATAGTATACTTGACAACACAGAGGTAGAGCAATGGACTACTGTACCGTACTGCTATATATATATATATACTGGTGGTCAGCAAAATTCTGCACTGTCCTCCTACTATATACTGCGCACATCTACAATGCCGCACAGATATGGATAGTATACTTGACGACACAGAGGTAGAGCAATGGACTACTGTACCGTACAGCTATATAAATATATATATATATATACTGGTGGTCAGCAAAATTCTGCACTGTCCTCCTACTATATAGTGCGCACAACTACAATGCAGCACAGATATGGATAGTATACTTGATGACACAGAGGTAAAGCAATGGACTACTGTACCGTACTGCTATATATATATATATATATATATACTGGTGGTCAGCAAAATTCTGCACTGTCCTCCTACTATATACTGCGCACAACTACAATGCAGCACAGATATGAATAGTATACTTGACGACACAGAGGTAGAGCAATGGACTACTGTACCGTACTGCTATATATATATATATATATATACTGGTGGTCAGCAAAATTCTGCACTGTCCTCCTACTATATACTGTGCACAACTACAATGCAGCACAGATATGGATAGTATACTTGATGCCACAGAGGTAGAGCAATGGACTACTGTACCGTACTGCTATATATATATACATATATATATATATACACTAGTGGTCAGCAAAATTCTGCACTGTCCTCCTACTATATACTGCGCACAACTACAATGCAGCACAGATATGGATAGTATACTTGACAACACAGAGGTAGAGCAATGGACTACTGTACCGTACTGCTATATATATATATATATATACAGGTGGTCAGCAAAATTATGCACCGTCCTCCTACTATATTCTGCGCACAACTACAATGCAGCACAGATATGGATAATATACTTGACAACACAGAGGTAGAGCAATGGACTACTGTACCGTACTGCTATATATATATATATATATATATACAGGTGGTCAGCAAAATTCTGCACTGTCCTCCTACTATATACTGCGCACAACTACAATGCAGCACAGATATGGATAGTATACTTGACAACAAAGAGGTAGAGCAATGGACTACTGTACCGTACTGCTATATATATATATATATATATATATATATATATATACTGGTGGTCAGCAAAATTCTGCACTGTCCTCCTACTATATACTGCGCACAACTACAATGCAGCACAGATATGGATAGTATACTTGACAACACAGAGGTAGAGCAATGGACTACTGTACCGTACTGCTATATATATATATATATATATATATATATATACAGGTTGAGTCTCCCTTATCCAAAATGCTTGGGACCAGAGGTATTTTGGATATGGGATTTTTCCGTATTTTGGAATAATTGCATACCATAATGAGATATCATGGTGATGGGACCTAAATCTAAGCACAGAATGCATTTATGTTACACATACACCTTATACACACAGCCTGAAGGTAATTTTAGCCCATATTTTTTATAACTTTGTGCATTAAACAAAGTGTGTCTACATTCATACAATTCATTTATGTTTCATATACACCTTATACACACAGCCTGAAGGTCATTTAATACAATATTTTTAATAACTTTGTGTATTAAACAAAGTTTGTGTACATTGAGCCATCAAAACACAAAGGTTTCACTATCTCACTCTCTCTCAAAAAAGTCTGTATTTCGGAATATTCCGTATTTCGGAATATTTGGATATGGGATACTCAACCTGTATATATATATATATATACTGGTGGTCAGCAAAATTCTGCACTTTCCTCCTACTATATACTGCACACAACTACAATGCAGCACAGATATGGATAGTATACTTGACGACACAGAGGTAGAGCAATGGACTACTGTACCGTACTGCTATATATATATATATATATATATATATATATATATATATATATATATTAAAGATGAGCGGGTTCGGTTTCTCTGAATCCGAACCCGCCCGAACTTCATGTTTTTTTACACGGGTCCGAGCGACTCGGATCTTCCCGCCTTGCTCGGTTAACCCGAGCGCGCCCGAACGTCATCATCACGCTGTCGGATTCTCGCGAGGCTCGGATTCTATCGCGAGACTCGGATTCTATATAAGGAGCCGCGCGTCGCGGCCATTTTCACACGTGCATTGAGATTGATAGGGAGAGGACGTGGCTGGCGTCCTCTCCATTTAGAAATTAAAATAGATAGGAGAGTGAGAGTGAGACACTTCATTTACTTACTGGAGCTTAGGAGGAGTTATACTAGTGACTGATGACCAGTGACCTGACCACCAGTGCAGTTTTATAATTTATTATTATTTAATAATCCGTTCTGTTCTTGTTCTCTGCCTGAAAAAAACGATACACAGTGACTCAGTCACACTCACATACCATATCTGTGCTCAGCCCAGTGTGTTGCATCATCTATGTATAATATCTGACTGTGCTCACACAGCTTAATTGTGGGGGAGACTGGGGAGCAGTTATAGGTTATAGCAGGAGCCAGGAGTACATATTAAACAGTGCACACTTTTGCTGCCAGAGTGCCACTGCCAGTGTGACTGACCACTGACCACTGTGACCAGTGACCTGACCACACTGACCACCAGTATAGTATATTGTGATTGAATGTCTGCCTGAAAAAGTACACTCGTCGTGTGACTTGTGTGGTGTTTTTTTATTCTATAAAAATTAAAAAACTCATTCTGCTGACAGACAGTGTCCAGCAGGTCCGTCATTATATAATATATACCTGTCCGGCTGCAGTAGTGATATATATATATTTTTTATATCATTATTTATCATTCAGTCTATACTAGCAGCAGACACAGTACGGTAGTTCACGGCTGTAGCTACCTCTGTGTCGGCACTCGGCAGTCCATCCATAATTGTATACCACCTACCCGTGGTTTTTTTTTTCTTTCTTCTTTATACATACTACATCTCATTATCATCCAGTCTATATTAGCAGCAGACACAGTACAGTACGGTAGTCCACGGCTGTAGCTACCTCTGTGTCGGCACTCGGCAGTCCATCCATAATTGTATACCACCTACCCGTGGTTTTTTTTTTCTTTCTTCTTTATACATACTACATCTCATTATCATCCAGTCTATATTAGCAGCAGACACAGTACAGTACGGTAGTCCACGGCTGTAGCTACCTCTGTGTCGGCACTCGGCAGTCCATCCATAATTGTATACCACCTACCCGTGGTTTTTTTTTTTCTTTCTTCTTTATACATACTACATCTCATTATCATCCAGTCTATATTAGCAGCAGACACAGTACAGTACGGTAGTCCACGGCTGTAGCTACCTCTGTGTCGGCACTCGGCAGTCCATCCATAATTGTATACCACCTACCCGTGGTTTTTTTTTCTTTCTTCTTTATACAGACTACATCTCATTATCATCCAGTCTATATTAGCAGCAGACACAGTACAGTACGGTAGTCCACGGCTGTAGCTATCTCTGTGTCGGCACTCGGCAGTCCATCCATAATTGTATACCACCTACCCGTGGTTTTTCTTTTCTTTCTTCTTTATACATACTACATCTCATTATCAACCAGTCTATATTAGCAGCAGACACAGTACAGTACGGTAGTCCACGGCTGTAGCTACCTCTGTGTCGGCACTCGGCAGTCCATCCATAATTGTATACCACCTACCCATGGTTTTTTTTTCTTTCTTCTTTATACATACTACATCTCATTATCAACCAGTCTATATTAGCAGCAGACACAGTACGGTAGTTCACGGCTGTAGCTACCTCTGTGTCGGCACTCGGCAGTCCATCCATAATTGTATACCACCTATCCGTGGTTTTTTTTTTCTTTCTTCTTTATACATACTACATCTCATTATCATCCAGTCTATATTAGCAGCAGACACAGTACAGTACGGTAGTCCACGGCTGTAGCTACCTCTGTGTCGGCACTCGGCAGTCCATCCATAATTGTATACCACCTACCCGTGGTTTTTTTTTTCTTTCTTCTTTATACATACTACATCTCATTATCATCCAGTCTATATTAGCAGCAGACACAGTACAGTACGGTAGTCCACGGCTGTAGCTACCTCTGTGTCGGCACTCGGCAGTCCATCCATAATTGTATACCACCTACCCGTGGTGGTTTTTTTTTTCTTTCTTCTTTATACATACTACATCTCATTATCAACCAGTCTATATTAGCAGCAGACACAGTACAGTACGGTAGTCCACGGCTGTAGCTACCTCTGTGTCGGCACTCGGCAGTCCATCCATAATTGTATACTAGTATCCATCCATCTCCATTGTTTACCTGAGGTGCCTTTTAGTTGTGCCTATTAAAATATGGAGAACAAAAATGTTGAGGTTCCAAAATTAGGGAAAGATCAAGATCCACTTCCACCTCGTGCTGAAGCTGCTGCCACTAGTCATGGCCGAGACGATGAAATGCCAGCAACGTCGTCTGCCAAGGCCGATGCCCAATGTCATAGTACAGAGCATGTCAAATCCAAAACACCAAATATCAGTAAAAAAAGGACTCCAAAACCTAAAATAAAATTGTCGGAGAAGCGTAAACTTGCCAATATGCCATTTACCACACGGAGTGGCAAGGAACGGCTGAGGCCCTGGCCTATGTTCATGGCTAGTGTTTCAGCTTCACATGAGGATGGAAGCACTCAGCCTCTCGCTAGAAAACTGAAAAGACTCAAGCTGGCAAAAGCACCGCAAAGAACTGTGCGTTCTTCGAAATCCCAAATCCACAAGGAGAGTCCAATTGTGTCGGTTGCGATGCCTGACCTTCCCAACACTGGACGTGAAGAGCATGCGCCTTCCACCATTTGCACGCCCCCTGCAAGTGCTGGAAGGAGCACCCGCAGTCCAGTTCCTGATAGTTAGATTGAAGATGTCAGTGTTGAAGTACACCAGGATGAGGAGGATATGGGTGTTGCTGGCGCTGGGGAGGAAATTAACCAGGAGGATTCTGATGGTGAGGTGGTTTGTTTAAGTCAGGCACCCGGGGAGACACCTGTTGTCCGTGGGAGGAATATGGCCACTGACATGCCTGGTGAAAATACCAAAAAAATCAGCTCTTCGGTGTGGAAGTATTTCAACAGAAATGCGGACAACAGGTGTCAAGCCGTGTGTTGCCTTTGTCAAGCTGTAATAAGTAGGGGTAAGGACGTTAACCACCTCGGAACATCCTCCCTTATACGTCACCTGCAGCGCATTCATAATAAGTCAGTGACAAGTTCAAAAACTTTGGGCGACAGCGGAAGCAGTCCACTGACCAGTAAATCCCTTCCTCTTGTAACCAAGCTCACGCAAACCACCCCACCAACTCCCTCAGTGTCAATTTCCTCCTTCCCCAGGAATGCCAATAGTCCTGCAGGCCATGTCACTGGCAATTCTGACGAGTCCTCTCCTGCCTGGGATTCCTCCGATGCATCCTTGCGTGTAACGCCTACTGCTGCTGGCGCTGCTGTTGTTGCTGCTGGGAGTCGATGGTCATCCCAGAGGGGAAGTCGTAAGCCCACTTGTACTACTTCCAGTAAGCAATTGACTGTTCAACAGTCCTTTGCGAGGAAGATGAAATATCACAGCAGTCATCCTGCTGCAAAGCGGATAACTGAGGCCTTGACAACTATGTTGGTGTTAGACGTGCGTCCGGTATCCGCCGTTAGTTCACAGGGAACTAGACAATTTATTGAGGCAGTGTGCCCCCGTTACCAAATACCATCTAGGTTCCACTTCTCTAGGCAGGCGATACCGAGAATGTACACGGACGTCAGAAAAAGACTCACCAGTGTCCTAAAAAATGCAGTTGTACCCAATGTCCACTTAACCACGGACATGTGGACAAGTGGAGCAGGGCAGGGTCAGGACTATATGACTGTGACAGCCCACTGGGTAGATGTATGGACTCCCGCCACAAGAACAGCAGCGGCGGCACCAGTAGCAGCATCTCGCAAACGCCAACTCTTTCCTAGGCAGGCTACGCTTTGTATCACCGGTTTCCAGAATACGCACACAGCTGAAAACCTCTTACGGCAACTGAGGAAGATCATCGCGGAATGGCTTACCCCAATTGGACTCTCCTGTGGATTTGTGGCATCGGACAACGCCAGCAATATTGTGTGTGCATTAAATATGGGCAAATTCCAGCACGTCCCATGTTTTGCACATACCTTGAATTTGGTGGTGCAGAATTTTTTAAAAAACGACAGGGGCGTGCAAGAGATGCTGTCGGTGGCCAGAAGAATTGCGGGACACTTTCGGCGTACAGGCACCACGTACAGAAGACTGGAGCACCACCAAAAACTACTGAACCTGCCCTGCCATCATCTGAAGCAAGAAGTGGTAACGAGGTGGAATTCAACCCTCTATATGCTTCAGAGGTTGGAGGAGCAGCAAAAGGCCATTCAAGCCTATACAATTGAGCACGATATAGGAGGTGGAATGCACCTGTCTCAAGCGCAGTGGAGAATGATTTCAACGTTGTGCAAGGTTCTGATGCCCTTTGAACTTGCCACACGTGAAGTCAGTTCAGACACTGCCAGCCTGAGTCAGGTCATTCCCCTCATCAGGCTTTTGCAGAAGAAGCTGGAGACATTGAAGGAGGAGCTAACACGGAGCGATTCCACTAGGCATGTGGGACTTGTGGATGGAGCCCTTAATTCGCTTAACAAGGATTCACGGGTGGTCAATCTGTTGAAATCAGAGCACTACATTTTGGCCACCGTGCTCGATCCTAGATTTAAAGCCTACCTTGGATCTCTCTTTCCGGCAGACACAAGTCTGCTGGGGTTGAAAGACCTGCTGGTGAGAAAATTGTCAAGTCAAGCGGAACGCGACCTGTCAACATCTCCTCCTTCACATTCTCCCGCAACTGGGGGTGCGAGGAAAAGGCTCAGAATTCCGAGCCCACCCGCTGGCGGTGATGCAGGGCAGTCTGGAGCGACTGCTGATGCTGACATCTGGTCCGGACTGAAGGACCTGACAACGATTACGGACATGTCGTCTACTGTCACTGCATATGATTCTCTCAACATTGAAAGAATGGTGGAGGATTATATGAGTGACCGCATCCAAGTAGGCACGTCACACAGTCCGTACTTATACTGGCAGGAAAGAGAGGCAATTTGGAGGCCCTTGCACAAACTGGCTTTATTCTACCTAAGTTGCCCTCCCACAAGTGTGTACTCCGAAAGAGTGTTTAGTGCCGCCGCTCACCTTGTCAGCAATCGGCGTACGAGGTTACATCCAGAAAATGTGGAGAAGATGATGTTCATTAAAATGAATTATAATCAATTCCTCCGCGGAGACATTGACCAGCAGCAATTGCCTCCACAAAGTACACAGGGAGCTGAGATGGTGGATTCCAGTGGGGACGAATTGATAATCTGTGAGGAGGGGGATGTACACGGTGATATATCGGAGGATGATGATGAGGTGGACATCTTGCCTCTGTAGAGCCAGTTTGTGCAAGGAGAGATTAATTGCTTCTTTTTTGGTGGGGGTCCAAACCAACCCGTCATATCAGTCACAGTCGTGTGGCAGACCCTGTCACTGAAATGATGGGTTGGTTAAAGTGTGCATGTCCTGTTTATACAACATAAGGGTGGGTGGGAGGGCCCAAGGACAATTCCATCTTGCACCTCTTTTTTCTTTAATTTTTCTTTGCGTCATGTGCTGTTTGGGGAGGGTTTTTTGGAAGGGACATCCTGCGTGACACTGCAGTGACACTCCTAGATGGGCCCGGTGTTTGTGTCGGCCACTAGGGTCGCTTATCTTACTCACACAGCTACCTCATTGCGCCTCTTTTTTTCTTTGCGTCATGTGCTGTTTGGGGAGGGTTTTTTGGAAGGGACATCCTGCGTGACACTGCAGTGCCACTCCTAGATGGGCCCGGTGTTTGTGTCGGCCACTAGGGTCGCTTATCTTACTCACACAGCTACCTCATTGCGCCTCTTTTTTTCTTTGCGTCATGTGCTGTTTGGGGAGGGTTTTTTGGAAGGGACATCCTGCGTGACACTGCAGTGACACTCCTAGATGGGCCCGGTGTTTGTGTCGGCCACTAGGGTCGCTTATCTTACTCACACAGCTACCTCATTGCGCCTCTTTTTTTCTTTGCGTCATGTGCTGTTTGGGGAGGGTTTTTTGGAAGGGACATCCTGCGTGACACTGCAGTGCCACTCCTAGATGGGCCAGGTGTTTGTGTCGGCCACTAGGGTCGCTTAGCTTAGTCATCCAGCGACCTCGGTGCAAATTTTAGGACTAAAAATAATATTGTGAGGTGTGAGGTATTCAGAATAGACTGAAAATGAGTGGAAATTATGGTTTTTGAGGTTAATAATACTTTGGGATCAAAATGACCCCCAAATTCTATGATTTAAGCTGTTTTTTAGGTTTTTTGGAAAAAAACACCCGAAACCAAAACACACCCGAATCCGACAAAAAAAATTCGGTTAGGTTTTGCCAAAACGCGGTCGAACCCAAAACACGGCCGCGGAACCGAACCCAAAACCAAAACACAAAACCCGAAAAATTTCCGGCGCTCATCTCTAATATATATATATATATATATACTGGTGGTCAGCAAAATTCTGCACTGTCCTCCTACTATATACTGTGCAAAACTACAATGCAGCACAGATATGGATAGTATACTTGTCGACACAAAGGTAGAGCAATGGACTACTGTACTGTACTGCTATATATATATATATATATATATATATACTGGTGGTCAGCAAAATTCTGCACTGTCCTCCTACTATATAGTGCGCACAACTACAATGTAGCACAGATATGGATAGTATACTTGATGACATAGAGGTAGAGCAATGGACTACTGTACCGTACTGCTATATATATATATATATATATATACACTGGTGGTCAGCAAAATTCTGCACTGTCCTCCTACTATATATTGCGCACAACTACAATGCAGCACAGATATGGATATTATACTTGACGACACAGAGGTAGAGCAATGGACTACTGTACCGTACTGCTATATATATATATATATATATATATATATATATACTGGTGGTCAGCACAATTCTGCACTGTCCTACTATATACTGCGCACATCTACAATGCCGCACAGATATGGATAGTATACTTGACGACACAGAGGTAGAGCAATGGACTACTGTACCGTACTGCTATATATATACTGGTGGTCAGCAAAATTCTGCACTGTCGTCCTACTATATAGTGCGCACAACTACAATGTAGCACAGATATGGATAGTATACTTGATAACACAGAGGTAGAGCAATGGACTACTGTACCGTACTGCTATATATATATATATATATATATATATATACTGGTGGTCAGCAAAATTCTGCACTGTCCTCCTACTATATACTGTGCACAACTACAATGCAGCACAGACATGGATAGTATACTTGACAACACAGAGGTAGAGCAATGGACTACTGTACCGTACTGCTATATATATATATATATATATATATATATATATATATACTGGTGGTCAGCAAAATTCTGCACTGTCCTCCTACTATATACTGCGCACAACTACAATGCAGCACAGATCTGGATAGTATACTTGACAACACAGAGGTAGAGCAATGGACTACTGTAACGTACTGCTATATATATATATATATATATATATACTGGTGGTCAGCAAAATTCTGCACTGTCCTCCTACTATATACTGTACACAACTACAATGCAGCACAGATATGGATAGTATACTTGACGACACAGAGGTATAGTAATGGACTACTGTACCGTACTGCTATAAATATATATATATATATATATATATATATACTGGTGGTCAGCAAAATTCTGCACTGTCCTCCTACTATATACTGCGCACAACTACAATGCAGCACAGAAATGGATAGTATACTTGACGACACAGAGGTAGAGCAATGGACTACTGTACCGTACTGCTATATATATATATATATATATATATATACTGGAGGTCAGCAAAATTCTGCACTGTCCTCCTACTATATACTGCGCACAACTACAATGCAGCACAGATATGGATAGTATACTTGATGACACAGAGGTAGAGCATTGGACTACTGTACCGTACTGCTATATATATATATATATATATATATATACTGGTGGTCAGCACAATTCTGCACTGTCCTCCTACTATATACTGCGCACAACTACAATGCTGCACACATATGGATAGTATACTTGACGACACATAGGTAGAGCAATGGACTACTGTACCGTTCTGCTATATATATACTGGTGGTCAGCAAAATTCTGCACTGTCCTCCTACAATATACTGTGCGCAACTACAATGCAGCACAGATATGGTAAGTATACTTGAAAACACAGAGGTAGAGCAATGGATTACTGTACCTTACTGCTATATATATATATATATATATATATATATATACTGGTGGTCAGCAAAATTCTGCACTGTCCTCCTACTATATACTGCGCACAACTACAATGCAGCACAGATATGGATAGTATACTTGATGACACAGAGGTAGAACAATGGACTACTGTACCGTACTGCTATATATATATATATATATATATATATACTGGTGATCAGCAAAATTCTGCACTGTCCTCCTACTATATATTGCGCACAACTACAATGCAGCACAGATATGGATAGTATACTTGACGACACAGAGGTAGAGCAATGGACTACTGTACCATACTGCTATATATATATATATATATATATATATATATATACTGGTGGTCAGCAAAATTCTGCACTGTCCTCCTACTATATACTGCGCACAACTACAATGCAGCACAGATATGGATAGTATACTTGACAACACAGAGGTAGAGCAATGGACTACTGTACCGTACTGCTATATAATATATATATATATATATATATATATATATACAGGTGGTCAGCAAAATTATGCACCGTCCTCCTACTATATTCTGCGTACAACTACAATGCAGCACAGATATGGATAGTATACTTGATGACACAGAGGTAGAGCAATGGACTACTGTAACGTACTGCTATATATATACTGGTAATCAGCAAAATTCTGCACTGTCCTCCTACTATATACTGCGCACAACTACAATGCTGCACACATATGGATAGTATACTTGACAACACATAGGTATAGCAATGGACTACTGTACCGTTCTGTTATATATATACTGGTGGTCAGCAAAATTCTGCACTGTCCTCCTACAATATACTGTGCGCAACTACAATGCAGCACAGATATGGTAAGTATACTTGAAAACACAGAGGTAGAGCAATGGATTACTGTACCTTACTGCTATATATATATATATATATATATATATACTGGTGGTCAGCAAAATTCTGCACTGTCCTCCTACTATATACTGCGCACAACTACAATGCAGCACAGATATGGATAGTATACTTGATGACACAGAGGTAGAACAATGGACTACTGTACCGTACTGCTATATATATATATATATATATATATATATACTGGTGATCAGCAAAATTCTGCACTGTCCTCCTACTATATATTGCGCACAACTACAATGCAGCACAGATATGGATAGTATACTTGACGACACAGAGGTAGAGCAATGGACTACTGTACCATACTGCTATATATATATATATATATATATATATATATATATACTGGTGGTCAGCAAAATTCTGCACTGTCCTCCTACCATATACTGCGCACAACTACAATGCAGCACAGATATGGATAGTATACTTGACAACACAGAGGTAGAGCAATGGACTACTGTACCGTACTGCTATATATATATATATATATATATATATATACAGGTGGTCAGCAAAATTATGCACCATCCTCCTACTATATACTGCGCACAACTACAATGCAGCACAGATATGGATAGTATACTTGATGACACAGAGGTAGAGCAATGGACTACTGTAACGTACTGCTATATATATACTGGTGATCAGCAAAATTCTGCACTGTCCTCCTACTATATATTGCGCACAACTACAATGCAGCACAGATATGGATAGTATACTTGACGACACAGAGGTAGAGCAATGGACTACTGTACCATACTGCTATATATATATATATATATATATATATATACTGGTGGTCAGAAAAATTCTGCACTGTCCTCCTACTATATACTGCGCACAACTACAATGCAGCACAGATATGGATAGTATACTTGATGACACAGAGGTAGAGGAATGGACTACTGTACCGTACTGCTGTATATATATATATATATATATATATACTGGTGGTCAGCAAAATTCTGCACTGTCCTCCTACTATATACTGTGCACAACTACAATGCAGCACAGATATGGATAGTATACTTGACGACACAGAGGTAGAGCAATGGACTACTGTTCCGTACTGCTATATATATATATATATATATATATATATATATATACATACAGGTTGAGTATCCCTTATCCAAAATGCTTGGGACCTGAGGTATTTTGGATATCGGATTTTTCCGTATTTTGGAATAATTGCATATAATAATGAGATATCATGGTGATGGGACCTATATCTAAGTACAGAATGCATTTATGTTTCATATACACCTTATACACACAACCTGAAGGTAATTTTAGCCAATATTTTTTATAACTTTGTGCATTAAACAAAGTGTGTCTACATTCACACAATTCATTTATGTTTCATATACACCTTATACACACAGCCTGAAGGTCATTTAATACAATATTATTAATAACTTTGTGTATTAAACAAAGTTTGTGTACATTGAGCCATCAAAACACAAAGGTTTCACTATCTCACTCTCTCTCAAAAAAGTCCGTATTTTGGAATATTCCGTATTTCGGAATATTTAGATATGGGATACTCAACCTGTATATATACAGGTGGTCAGCAAAATTCTGCACTGTCCTCCTACTATATACTGCGCACAACTACAGTGCAGCACAGATATGGATAGTATACTTGACGACACAGAGGTAGAGCAATGGACTACTGTACCATACTGCTATATATATATATATATATATATATATATATACTGGTGGTCAGCAAAATTCTGCACTGTCCTCCTATATACTGCACACAACTACAATGCAGCACAGATATGGATAGTATACTTGACGACACAGAGGTAGAGCAATGGACTACTGTACCGTACTGCTATATATATACTGGTGGTCAGCAAAATTCTGCACTGTCCTCTTACTATATACTGCGCACAACTACAATGCAGCACAGATATAGAGCGTTTTCAGGCAGAGAACGTAGATATTTGCAGCACACTGAACACAGAAACTGAGAGAACGCAGCCACGTCCTCTCGCTATCATCTCCAATGCACGAGTGAAAATGGTGGCGACGCGCGGCTCTTTATATGCAATACGAATCTCGCGAGAATACGACTGCGGGATGATGATGTTCGGGCGTGTTCGTGTTAACCGAGCAAGGCGGGAAGATCCGAGGCTGGCTCGGACCCATGTAAACCACGTGAAGTTCGGGGGGGTTCGGATCTCGAAGAACCGAACCCGCTCATCTCTAATAAGGACACATCTAAAACATTCTTTGTGTGCTCATATGTACTCACACATCTTGCCTCAATACGCCACACAGTGGGAGATGCCTGGCGCGAGTAAGCTGACAGGTCCTGTGCAACTCCGTAAGCGTTGGGGTGTCTTTTTTTGCCTAAAATGTGTATTATTCACATCACTATGCAAATAGGATGCACAAGAAGACTGCTAATAAAAATTATATGTAGCATGTCTGTGGCTGTATCTGCCTATGAAATGCTACGTTACAGTGTTTGCTAGGAAAACTCTGTAATGTACTATTCCATGTGCAGATACAGCCACAGTCACACACAGAATATAGGTATGCCGCATATGATTTTAATAAGAATAAGCTGTTTGTGCATCCTATTCTCATAGCAATGTGAAAAAGACGCATTATAATGTAAAAAAAAAATCGCACAAAAAATCGTTCGGCGCTACCAAGTTACGCCACATCATGGTGTAACTAGAAGGGCTGTTTAACGTACCAGGAGGATAGATGTATGTGGATACAGTTGTAGTATATTTAGAAAAAGTGTTGTCGTGCCATAATAACCAATTAATAGGACATTTTGTTGTAATGGGCAGGGTACCACTATGGGCATGCTAGTTTTGAATATTTGTGGGCCACTTGCAGCCAAGATGTAACATATACTGAAATACTTTAATTGTATTTGGATTATTCTGGCAAAAAAGATTAAAACTTTTTTTTAAGTATACTTTATTATATATTTAAAATGTAAATATTATTGGTTTTCCTGACATCATCAATGGTAAGTAGATTGATTTCCTGCATTAATCTTCCCAATAATGCAAATCTACTAGTTTTAGCTAAAGATGCCATTTATTATAAGAAAGGCATCCAATTAATTTTGCCCACAATAAATAATAGTTCTTAATATGCAGTCACTACTTCCACTGGCAGAGAAATCCATAGTCTGACAATGCTTAAAATTATGTAATCGTAAAACTAATTCATTGCATATATAGCGGAGGTTCCTTTATCAATGCACTTTTCTGAGCAGTGGGTGATTTTACCTTTGGGCTGCAGACCACACCCTTAGCAAAATCTTCCACCTCAGTGGCAGTGATCCAGCTGCTGTCCATGACTGCACTGGCTATACTGTGACTGGCAGTGACTTCCCTTTATAATTGCTATGTGCCAATCACAAACATGATAGGCAGCACAAGGGGCAGTGGCGGATATTGGGGGGTGGGCTTGGAGTGATCGCCCACCCTAGCACAGTCCGTCTGACTCCTAGATCATCTCTCTGGAAGTCTTAACAGGTTAAGGTCGGTCAGTCCCTCTCCCCTTATCTGTATCTTATACCTTGTGATTGATGAGGCTGTGCTCAGGCAATGGGCGGTCAGTGGTTAGGTGCCTAGGAGAGCTGCAGTATTCGTAAGTTTTTAGGAATCCTGCGTGTGTTGCGGCCACGTATTGTATGAGATGATGCTGGTGTGATTTGTAAGAGCGATGTTATGCTTTACCTGGTAACTGAATTCTCTCACCGGGTTCAGGTTCTTGGGAATAGTTGAGAGAGGTAAGGAAGATGGGACCACTCAAAGGGTGTTTCAAACAGGTGCCTCCACAGAGAACTTGTTTATTGAAGAGTACGGTGATCTCCGAATACTGACAACTGTGTACGCTAACAAGTTGGTTATAAATACACTCCCTTTGACAATAACAAGGTTTACTTCAAGTTCTCTAGCCAGTGAACATATAAATCCATCTATGTATCAATTATAAATACTGTAGTGCAAATAGTTCTAAGGTCTGTATTCCTCTACAAATACAGTGGATACTCAAAAGCTACATAAGAACGCCAATAACAGGTACTGTATTAGATCAATCAATTTGCAACACAATATATCAGCAATTACAAATTAACAGTTCAATATAACTACTGTGTCTTCCAATAATAAATGTATATAAATGCGTAAGCCCTCACTCACTCACTCACTCACTCACTCACTCACTCACTGAATGACTGACTCATCACTAATTCTCTAACAGTACTTCCCGATATGTTAGGAAGTTGAAATGTAACACAGGTATTCTTCAGGTAGGAAATAGAAAAACTACATAATTAGAATTTTAATAAACCTCCTCTAAGGGGATGAAAAGAGGGTCGATATAATGACATCATTACCGATGTGTGACTTGCGTTGCATGAACGATAACGCCCAAACGGACAATCGGATAAAAAATTTGGATTGCACCTCCAGTGTGTAGAATTTCATAAACTACAAAAATGGTCCTGTCACTTTTTATCGTATCTCTTACTCACTCAATGACTGACTCATCACTAATTCTCTTATTTCCCAATATGTTAGGAAACTGAAATTTAACATAGGTATTCTGTAGGTAGGAGATAGGAAATCTACGTAATTAGATTAATTAAAACTA
Source organism: Pseudophryne corroboree (assembly GCF_028390025.1). Classification (NCBI taxonomy): domain Eukaryota; kingdom Metazoa; phylum Chordata; class Amphibia; order Anura; family Myobatrachidae; genus Pseudophryne; species Pseudophryne corroboree. Next base: position 120,370,538 of record NC_086450.1, read on the forward strand.
CATAATTAGAATTTTAATAAACCTCCCCTAAGGGGATGAACAGGGTGTTGACATAATAACATCATTACTGATGCGTGGCTTGTGTTGCATGTACAAAAATGCCCAAACCGACAATCGGATAAAAATTTGGATTGCACCTCCAGTGTGTAGAATTTAATAAACTACAAAAATGGTCCCGTCACTTTTTACTGTATCTGCTATGAGTGCTCCTTGGGTAACGCCAATTACCAATTAATTTTTACTTACAATTAATTTTTACTTACATTAAGACATCTTGAATTTACAGCTCTATAGATTTACCACATTTTTAAGACTCATTTATATTTACAACCGTGAAAATAAGAAACTCCCATGCAAACAACGGGTAGTACAGCCAGTTGTCAATAAACCCTAAGTGTCCCCACTTTGTGTGTCAGTTACAGTGTCTCTTCAGTAACATATAAATGGTCTTGTAATCCCAGTTTCCAAATGCCAGATGGCAGAGTTGTAGTAAGAACAGTGTATAATAGCTATTATACTTAAAGTCAGCTTTGCTTCCAGGGATATATAGGGGTATATGCAATTGCGGTCGAATTCCGGCTGGAATTCGACCGTTTTCAAATTCGACAGTCACATACACTCCCGCCGGGACCCGAGTTCGACATATTCAATAATAAACGGATTCGACAGTCCCGCTGTCAAAAAACGGACCAATTGACGGATATGTGCGTCCTGGATTCGACTTTTTGGACGGCACAAAAATTATTAAAAAACTCAGAAAAAATTGCGTGGGGTCCCCCCTCCTAAGCATAACCAGCCTCGGGCTCTTTGAGCCGGTCCTGCTTGTAAAAATACGGGGGGGAAATTGACAGGGGATCCCCCGTATTTTTACAACCAGCACCGGGCTCTGCGTCCGGTCCTGGTGCAAAAAATACGGGGGACAAAAAGTGTAGGGGCCTCCGTATTTTTAACACCAGCACCGGGCTCTACTAGTCAGAGAGATAATGCCACAGCCGGGGGACACTTTTATATCGGTCCCTGCGGCCGTGGCATTAAATCACTATCTAGTCACCCCTGGCCGGGGTACCCTGGAGGAGTGGGGACCCCTTAAATCAAGGGGTCCCCCCCTCCAGCCACCCAAGGGCCAGGGGTGAAGCCCGAGGCTGTCCCCCCCATCCAGGGGCTGCGGATGGGGGGCTGATAGCCAAGTGACAAAATAAAGAGTATTGTTTTTTGTAGCAGAACTACAAGTCCCAGCAAGCCTCCCCCGCAAGCTGGTACTTGGAGAACCACAAGTACCAGCATGCGGGGGGATAACGGGCCCGCTGGTACCTGTAGTTCTACTACAAAAAAAATACCCAAATAAAAACAGCACACAGACACCGTGAAAGTAAAACTTTATTATATACATGCCGACACACACATACTTACCTATGTTGACACGAGGTTCGGTCCACTTCTCCAAGTAGAATCCACGGTGTACCTGAAAATAAAATTATACTCACCAAAATCCAGTGTAGATCTGTCCTCTTCTGTTTTGTAATCCACGTACTTGGCAGAAAAACAAACTGCATTTACCCGGACCACGCATTGAAAGGGGTCCCATGTTTACACATGGGACCCCTTTCCCCGAATGCCGGGACCCCCCGTGACTCCTGTCACAGAGGGTCCCTTCAGCCAATCAGGGAGCGCCACGTCGTGGCACTCTCCTGATTGGCTGTGCGCGTCTGAGCTGTCAGATGGCACATCGCACAGCAGCTCCATTATCTTCAATGGTGGGAACTTTGCGGTCAGCGGTGAGGTTATTCACGCATTTTTTTTTCTTGATTTTAACCCATTCCCACCCCTTCCCACTGAAAACCATGCTCTGATCTCTCCATATTATTTGTCAGTTTAAAAATAACATATTCTTTTAAAAAATATATAAATAATACTTGTGTCTCCTAATAGACAAACCAAGTACATAATCCCTTCTAATATAAAAAGATATGCTATTAGCAATAAAAAAAACACAAAAAAAACATGTTTTTAAATTTTTTATTAGATTCCGCCAGCAAAGTGAGGCGGAATGAAATTGACGAAATTACTGTCGAAAAGCACTGTTGTCGAATCGACATTCTTCAATTGAATATACTTTTGTCGAAAAGCCGCATTTTTACCATTGCAGACATGTCGAATTTGACAACTGTCGAATTTCAAAAAGTCGAATCTGAAACGTCCGTTTTTTTGTCGAAAAGTACTGTATTGCATTGTCGAATTTTTTTGTGTGTCAAAAATGCCCCGTTTTTCGACATTTGCAGCAATTCGACCGCAATTGCATATACCCAATAGACTCAAACATTTACTAGTTGTCTCAGTGTCTGTAAGTGATATTACAGATGCAGAATACAGTAACACAAGTTTAGGGCTCACTACACTGCTGTAGTATTTGATCAGGGCTCACTGCTGTACCTGTGCAAGTGTAGTTGTACTCACTGCTATAATGACATCTTTACTGTAGCTGGTCACTGGCTTCTGTTGCTGTACAGAGTTGCTCTGCTGCTGTAAGTTTGTAGCCATTCACCACAATGCTACAAGCACTATTGCCTGCTATTTGGCCAAAGGGGTGTATGACCTCTACAACTGCCCTCTCTGCCCAATTTCCATGCTCCCGCAACTCTGTACAGCAACAGAAGCCAGTGACCAGCTGCAGCTCTCTCCACACTGACATCCGAGTCTGTCTCTCTCTAGCACACACTGCTGCCTGTGTGCAACCAATACCCACTTTTACTTTTACTTTCAGCCACATGAAGTACAGTACACACTACCAGATATCCTGGGTCCTAGAGGCCTCCTCCTTTCAGAGCACACTGCAGACTCATACTGTTCACTTGAAAAGGCTGCCAGGGAGTTAACCTTTGCTGTGTCTGTTAACCCCTGCAGTCCCTGTGGAAATCTTTCAGGGGTGCCACACGTGCACTGCAGGCATCTCACAGGCAAAGGCTGGACTAAGGGTCTAATTTAGACCTGATCGCAGAAGCAAAATTGTTCTCTAATGGGAAAAACCATGGGGGTAATTCCAAGTTGATCGCAGCAGAATTTTTTTTAGCAGTTGGGCAAAACCATGTGCACTGCAGGGGAGGCAGATATAACATGTGCAGAGAGAGATAGATTTGGGTGTGGTGAGTTCAATCTGCAATCTAAATTGCAGTGTAAAAATAAAGCAGCCAGTATTTACCCTGCACAGAAACAAAATAACCCACCCAAATCTAACTCTCTCTGCAAATGTTATATTTGCCCCCCTGCAGTGCACATGGTTTTGCCCAACTGCTAAAAATTTTCCTGCTGCAATCAACTTGGAATTACCCCCCATGTGCACTACAAATGGAGCAGATATAACATGTGCAGAGAGAGTTAGATTTGGGTGGGGTGTGTTCAAACTGAAATCTGAATTGCAGTGTAAAAATAAAGCAGCCAGTATTTACCTGCACAGAAACAAAATAGCCGACCCAAATCTAACTCTCTCTGCACATGTTATATCTGCCCCACCTGCAGTGCACATGGTTCTGCCCATTAGAGAACAATTTTTTTGCGATCAGGTCTAAATAAGGCCCTAAGAGCACACAGCTCATGCACAAGCTAATGTCTATTATCTATTGTATAAAAGGGAATAAGAATATTGATGGGTTATGTGCAATACCCAAGTTGCCCTACTAAGTAAGATCCACAGTACCAACTCTTCCCTGGCAACATTATCTGTGTCAAATATACCCCTCTTAAACTGACACCATGAGGTAAAGAGTGAAGGAGAGTGCCATGTTTAAATACAGAAAGGAGGATCACAAATTATATGCGATCTAAGGTGTGGTGATTACCTGCAGAAATAATCACCAATAATGTTTTCAAGTGACTGTATATATATAATTTTGTATTCTTTCAGCTTAGATGTGACAAAATGGCTGACAGACAATGTCCTGCGTTTAACCTCCATACATCTAGGTTGTGGGAGATCTAAAGACCATAAAGTTAGGGATGAAAGCAATGTGCCATGTGCAATGACCAGACCAGAGGTTATAAATACTGATAAGAGGGAGATGTCAGGGAAATCACAATTTCTCCTGTGAGCTGACCTCAGAGTTGTATATTGTCCAAAATATAAATTATCTGTGGCCTGAGACCCTGACATGATGTTGTAAAAGGGGATTGCATTTCTACATCAAAAACTTCCTGGCTAGTCATAAAGCTGTCTAGAGGTGACAAGGTGCAGATCCTCACAGACCTCACTCTCTTTGAAGGAGATTTCAATGCCTTTGGGCTACATCCTCTCCCCTTTCTCCTGTGTTTCTATCACCAACAATATGTAATAAATGGTGTGTGTTTTGTGTATGTGTATGTCAATGCCTTTGGGCTACATCCCCTCCCCTTCTCCTGTTTCTTTCTGTCACCAACAATATGTAAAAATGGTGTATGTTTAGTGTCCAGCAAGGAAGTAGTTAAAAATCCCAAGGGTGGGGGCCTGCTGGAGCTGAGGACTATATCTGTCTCCCTCATAGGGACAGAGGTGTGCATCTCTTGGGGACTCAACAATATGTTGGAGATGACCTGAGTTATTCTGTGAAACTCCCCCACAACAGAATCACCTAAGTTCGTTTGAGTAAGTGAGTTAGGTTTTCGGTCTTTTTATTTCTTTTCATTTGTTGAGATTGCCGTATTCTGTGTGTTTTTAAAATATTCTTAATAATCTTTGTAACCTTTTTGTAACTAAAGCTCTGAAGTATTCTTGAAATTAAATATCTAATTTTAGTTCTGATCCTGTGATTCTTATGAACTAAGGCCCATGTCTACCTACTTTTCTAAGTATTGCAGTATATGTGACAGGTAGAAGTGAAGGCTACCTTGCGTTTAGATGCTAATTTCCTCTTGCTGGTGGCAGCTAAAGTGTTTGATTAATCCTGTGTGTCAAAAGTGACCCCCACGTCGCATGTGGCAATTCTCAAATTGGCGTATTTGGGGATTTGGCAGCAGTGTCGTGACAGAGAGGCGTGACACAGTGGACATTCCTGGTACCAACGACCAACCCAAAACATTGCTGCCATCAGACAGTAGACACAGAATAACAGAAGAATCACCATCAAAATGAACGCTGTGGCTATGATTGGCACATGATTGGCACATGTGAAGTAGGGTCACACAGTAAGTGAAAACATAAACAAATATAAAAGCATTTAAATAATACATGTAACCACCCATTAAAAAAAACTGTAATGGGGAGGAGTTGGAAACAGAAAGATGAGGTGCCGGGAGAGGACCAAGCAGGTGTCAAGATTAATCATTAAATCACCCCTCCCATGCCCTAAAAGAACAGTCTAGAGGTGTTTACTCCCTCTGAGACTGCCAGGCAGGCCAGGTTGCGATTATCAGAGAGCGTGTTTACAATAGGAAGCCACTCCCTTCCTTTTGGGCAGTCCAACCTGACTTCTATGGGCTGCAATTGATGCTGTCTAAAGAAGCCAGTGTTTTGTGCATGAGTGGCCAGATCTATTGCATAGGTACCAGGACCCTGGCCAGGCCGGAGATGTCTCCTTTACTCCTGCTGGCACCATGGGCAGCGGGAGCACACCTCATCAAAGCAGGTAGGAGCAGCTGCTGGTTCCAAGTATGAAAAGATCATTCGAAAAAACTGTGTACTGAAGGGTGCGATCGTATTATGATTGACAGTTGGCTGGCGTCCAGGCAGTCCCAATGCAACCTGCTCAGCAAAGGGATGCAAAGCAGGGAGGCGCCTTGCTGGAGAGGTGCTCTCCCTGCTCTGCATCCCTGCTGTTGTGTCTGTCCCCCCTGCTGCTGCCTCCTCCCCCCTCCCCTGTGACAGTGACAGCATTTGGGCAAAAAGGGGGCAGAGCTACATGGGATGTAAGGAGGTGGAGCAACACAGGACCAGGCTGCTAGAAATCCTGCCAGTCCGACAGACAGATCAGTAAGTGAATAGAAAGAGTGAGTGAGAAAAAGAAAATATGCATGTGTGTGTGTGTGTGTGTGTGTGTGTGTGTGTATGTATGTATGTATGTATGTATGTGGGCTTTATGTGTATAAACAGTACTACTACTGCGTGCATTATGTGTATAAGCAGTGCCACTACTGGAGGCATTATGTGTATAAACAGCGCCACCACTGGAGGCATTTTGTATAAGTCACACCACTACTGGGAGCATTATGCATAAGCATGCCACTATTGGGGGTATTATCTATAAGTGGCACTACTACTGGGGCATTATGTGTATAAGCGGTGCTACTACTGAGGGCATTATATATAAGTTGCGTTAATACTGGGGCATTATGTGTATAAGTGGCACTACTAATGGGGGCATTTTGTGTATGAGAGGCACTACAATGGGCATTATGTGTATAAGTGGCACTACTACTGGGGGCATTATGTGTATAAGCGGCACTGCTACTGGAGGCATTATGTGTATCAGCAGAACTACTACTGGGGGCATTATGTGTATAAGTGACACTACTACGGGGGCATTATGTGTATAAGTGGCACTACTACTGGGGGCATTATGTGTATAAGCAGCACTAGTATGTGCGGTGTAATGTGAATAAGATTATGCTACTGTGTAGTGTAATTTGAAATGGGGGTACTATTGTGTGACAACACCCCTTCCTTGTGAGACCACTCCCCTTTTTGGCCTCCTGCATGCAGTCTCTTTGTAAAATGTGGGGGGAGGGGCACAAATGTATAGTTTGCAGGGGGAGCCGAACACCCTAGCACCAGCCCTGCATTAGTGGGGAGTGCACCAGGAAATGCAGACGTGTCATGGCCGTTTTCTGTGCTGGCTGTTAACGTTTCCAGCGTTTGCTGCGATGTGAAACATGGCCGTGGTGCGTCTGCCTATGCAGCCATGCTGCGTAGACAGGGGTCAACCTTTATTTGAGGATCATTTAATTGAATTGTAATCACATTGTGGGGCGGTGCCACACATGCTGGGCGGCGTTGCCCTGCGCTGTGTGACCTTCAGCATGTGATTTTAGTAGTCGCAGATTTTGCAAACACAGCAAAATCTGCGACCAACTCTGAATAACCTCCATTATTGTCTCTGGCATGCTAATGCATAGAATACAGAATAAGCACTGAGCAAAGCAGAGGGTGGGGGGGGATCATTCAAGTCTTATCTGTCTTACTGCTCATTAAAAGCTAACATTTTTGTACATGAGAGGCTCTCGTTCAGTTAGTACAAGGCCACTTTCACAAAATAGAAGCTGCTTAGAATTGCTAGACAGTATATAAAAAAAAAAAAAATAACACAAATACACCTAAAATAACTGTAAACATACGTAATATAAATGACCCCTTTGCTGCCAGGATATTGAGACAATGAGTCTCAATATCCTGGCAGCTAAGGGGTAATTTATACAGCATACCTACCAACATTCAATAATGCAGAATCTGGACAAAACAGGCCCTACAATCCACCCAAAGCACACCCATGCCTAAAACGCCCACTTTATGGCACAAACCCTAACCAATTCTATACAAAAATAACAGAGTAGTCCACAAGTGCTACTACATAAAAAGAGTCTCTAGTTAATTTCCTCCCAGAGTGATTACTATATCTGGGTACAGGTTGAGTATCCCTTATCCAAAATGCTTGGGACCAGAGGAATTTTGGGTATGGGATTTTTGTGTATTTTGGAATAATTGCATACCATAATGAGATATCATGGAGATGGGACCTAAATCTAAGCACAGAATGCATTTATGTTACATATACACCTTATACACACAGCCTGAAGGTAATTTTAGCCAATATTTTTTTTATAACTTTGTGCATTAAACAAAGTGTGTGTACATTCACTCAATTCATTTATGTTTCATATACACCTTATGCACACAGCCTGAAGGTCATTTAATACAATATTTTTAATAACTTTGAGTATTAAACAAAGTTTGTGTACATTGAGCCATCAGAAAACAAAGGTTTCATTATTTCACTCTCTCACTCAAAAAAGTCTGTATTTCGGAATATTCCGTATTTCGGAATATTTGGATATGGGATATGGGATACTCAACCTGTATATAGATCTCCAATATTCAGGAGTTTTCTTCCTCCACACTTAGGTTCGCACCTCTAAACTGACCTCCGTTCAGTATAGGATGTACATCAAAAGGTATCTTTTGGATATTCTTCCACACCGTTACATGCTACCTCAACTGAACATCATCCCGGCCCTCGTAAGAGACACTCACCTCTGGTCAATTCCCTATGTTCCTTGAAAGGTTTCTTTCCCACCACCCTGATCTCGTCCAGACTTCCCGTACCGACCATGATAACGAGTATGGTGGCAGACACGGTAATTCAGGTGGTGTAAAAAATAGGGAATTTTATTCCGCAAACAACATTAAAAACAAACAAGTGAAAAACAAATAAGAATTGGTAAAAAATTAAGAATCTCCACTATTTTCAGTTTGTTCTGCTATATACTCTCAGGAACCGATTGAATTCCACATGAAAACATTATTCCTTGGATACCCGGATCAACTGTAGGGTTAAGCACAATAGCAAACAACTTACAAATGTTCCTATGGCTAAGAGTTCATTAAATGCTCAACAGTCCGGGTGGAAATGACGGAGGTGCGCTCCAAAATCGAGCGGTGTTTGCGTCCTAAGGTCCGGATGTGTGTAAATGTCACTTCCGGTTGAGAGCGGACGGACCCGGGCGGAGGTGCGCTTCAATAGAGAGCGGTGTCTGCGTCCCAAAGTCAGGATGTACACGGACGTCACTTCCGGATGTGAGCGGACGGACCCGGGTGTACTGGTAAGGAACTAAAGAATTGGTTACGTGCCACTCCGGGGGAGGAGAAAAAGGAGACTCACTTAAGGACATCACTTCCGGTGGACCAGTGTATGGTCATGTTGGCAATAAGGAAAATGAGGCACCGCAATCCGGATTGAATACACCTTATTTTCTCTAACGTCCTAGTGGATGCTGGGGACTCCGTAAGGACCATGGGGAATAGACGGGCTCCGCAGGAGACAGGGCACTTTAAGAAAGAATTTGGATACTGGTGTGCTCTGGCTCCTCCCTCTATGTCCCTCCTCCAGACCTCAGTTTGAATCTGTGCCCGGACGAGCTGGGTGCTACTTAGTGAGCTCTCCTGAGCTTGCTATAAGAAAGTATTTTGTTAGGTTTTTTATTTTCAGAGAGATCTGCTGGCAACAGACTCTCTGCAGCGTGGGACTGAGGGGAGAGAAGCAACCCTACTCACTGAAGATAGGTCCTGCTTCTTAGGCTACTGGACACCATTAGCTCCAAAGGGATCGTACACAGGATCTCACCCTTTGTCGTCCGATCCCGGAGCCGCGCCGCCGTCCCCCTCGCAGAGCCGGAAGACAGAAGCCGGTGAATGAAGCAAGAAGACTTCGAAATCGGCGGCAGAAGACTCCAGTCTTCACTGAGGTAGCGCACAGCACTGCAGCTGTGCACCATTGCTCCCACATTAAACCCACATACTCCGGTCACTGTAGGGTGCAGGGCGCAGGGGGGGGCGCCCTGGGCAGCAATTAGAGACCTCTTGGCAAAAGTTGGGCATAAATACAGTTGGGCACTGTATATATGCATGAGCCCCCGCCATAATTTTACACAGAAACGCGGGACAGAAGCCCGCCGCTGAGGGGGCGGGTCTTCTTCCTCAGCACTCACCAGCGCCATTTTCTCTCCACAGCTCCGCTGATAGGAAGCTCCCCAGGCTCTCCCCTGCAGAAACACGGTAGAAGAGGGTAAAAAGAGAGGGGGGGCACATAAATTAGGCGCAAAAAACATTATATACAGCAGCTACTGGCTTAACACTAAGTTACTGTGTGATTCCTGGGACATATAGCGCTGGGGTGTGTGCTGGCATACTCTCTCTCTGTCTCTCCAAAGGGCCTTATGGGGGAACTGTCTTCAAAAAGAGCATCCCCTGTGTGTGTGTGGTGTGTCGGTACGCTTGTGTCGACATGTTTGACGAGGAAGGCTATGTGGAAGCAGAGCGGGAGCAAATGAATGTGGGGTCGCCGCCGACGGCACCGACACCTGATTGGATGGATATGTGGAAGGTTTTAAATGATAATGTTAATTCCTTGCATAAAAGGTTGGATAAAACTGAAACCTTAGGACAGTCGGGGTCTCAGCCCATGCCTGATCCTATGTCGCAGAGGCCGTCAGGGTCTCAGAAGCGCCCACTATCCCAAATTGTTGACACAGATATCGACACGGATTCTGACTCCAGTGTCGATGGCGATGATGCAAAGTTACAGCCTAAATTGGCTAAAGCCATCCGTTATATGATTATAGCAATAAAGGATGTGTTGCACATCACAGAGGAAACCCCAGTCCCTGACAAGAGGGTTCATATGTATGGGGAAAAAAGGCAGGTGGTGACCTTTTCCCCTTCACATGAGCTAAATGAGTTATGTGAAAAGGCTTGGGAATCTCCAGATAAAAAACTGCAGATTTCCAAACGGATGCTTATGGCATATCCTTTCCCGCCAACGGACAGGTTACGCTGGGAATCCTCCCCTAGGGTGGACAAAGCTCTCACACGCTTATCCAAAAGGGTAGCCCTGCCGTCACAGGATACGGCCACCCTAAAAGATGCTGCGGATAGAAAGCAAGAGGGTACCCTGAAGTCCATTTATATACATTCCGGTACCTTACTAAGGCCGGCAATTGCGTCGGCATGGGTGTGTAGTGCTGTAGCAGCATGGACGGATACCTTATCTGAGGAACTTGATACCTTGGACAAGGATACTATATTAATGACCCTGGGGCATATAAAAGATGCTGTCCTATATATGAGAGATGCTCAAAGAGACATTAGCCTTCTGGGCTCTAGAATAAATGCAATGTCGATTTCTGCCAGAAGGGTGCTGTGGACTCTGCAATGGACAGGCGATGCCGACTCAAAAAGGCACATGGAGGTTTTACCTTACAAGGGTGAGGAGTTGTTTGGGGAAGGTCTCTCGGACCTGGTCTCCACAGCTACTGCTGGAAAGTCAAATTTTTTGCCATATGTTCCCTCACAACCTAAGAAAGCACCGTATTACCAGATGCAGTCCTTTCGATCACAAAAAGGCAAGAAAGTCCGAGGTGCGTCCTTTCTTGCCAGAGGCAGGGGCAGAGGAAAGAAGCTGCACAGCACAGCTAGTTCCCAGGAACAGAAGTCCTCCCCGGCTTCCACTAAATCCACTGCATGACGCTGGGGATCCACAGGCGGAGCTAGGCCCGGTGGGGGCGCGTCTCCGAAATTTCAGCCACAAGTGGGTTCACTCCCAGGTGGATCCCGGGGCGATAGAGATTGTGTCTCAGGGATACAAGCTGGAATTCGAAGAGATGCCCCCTCACCGATACCTCAAATCGGCCCTGCCAGCTTCCCCCTTAGAGAGGGAAATAGTGTTAGGTGCAATTCACAAATTGTATCTTCAGCAGGTGGTGATCAAGGTTCCCCTCCTTCAACAAGGAAAGGGTTATTATTCGACCATGTTTGTGGTACCGAAACAGGACGGTTCGGTCAGACCCATATTAAATTTAAAATCCCTGAACATATACCTGAAAAGGTTCAAGTTCAAGATGGAATCGCTCAGAGCGGTCATCGCAAGCCTGGGAGGGGGGGATTTTATGGTGTCTCTGGACATAAAGGATGCATACTTTCATGTCCCCATTTATCCACCTCATCAGGCGTACCTCAGATTTGTGGTACAGGATTGTCATTATCAATTCCAGACGTTGCCGGATGGTCTCTCCACGGCACCGAGAATATTTACCTAGGTAATGGCGGAAATGATGGTGCTCCTGCGAAAGCAAGGGGTCACAATTATCCCATACTTGGACGATCTCCTCATAAAGGCGAGGTCCAGAGAGCAGTTGCTGATCAGCGTAGCACGCTCTCGGGAAGTGTTACAACAGCACGGCTGGATTCTAAATATTCCAAAGTCGCAGTTGATTCCTACGACTCGTCTGCCCTTCCTGGGCATGATTCTGGACACAGACCAGAAGAGGGTCTATCTCCCGATGGAGAAGGCTCAGGAGCTCATGACACTGGTCAGAGACCTATTAAAACCAAAACAGGTGTCGGTGCATCACTGCACGCGAGTCCTGGGAAAGATGGTGGCATCATACGAGGCCATTCCCTTTGGCAGGTTCCATGCGAGGACCTTTCAATGGGATCTGTTGGACAAGTGGTCCGGATCACATCTACAGATGCATCGGCTGATCACCCTATCCCCCAGGGCCAGGATGTCTCTCTTGTGGTGGCTGCAGAGTGCTCACCTTCTAGAGGGCCGCAGATTCGGCATTCAGGACTGGGTCCTGGTGACCACGGATGCAAGCCTCCGAGGGTGGGGGGCAGTCACACAGGGAATAAATTTTCAAGGTCTGTGGTCAAGTCAGGAGACTTGCCTTCACATCAATATCCTGGAACTTAGGACCATACACAACACCCTATGTCAAGCGGAGACCCTGCTTCGCGACCAATCGGTGCTGATTCAGTCAGACAACATCACCGCAGTGGCTCATGTAAACCGCCAAGGCGGCACAAGGAGCAGGGTGGCGATGGCGGAAGCCACCAGAATTCTTCGCTGGGCGGAGAATCACGTAAGAGCACTGTCAGCAGTGTTCATTCCGGGAGTGGACAACTGGGAAGCAGACTTCCTCAGCAGGCACGACCTCCACCCGGGAGAGTGGGGACTTCATCAAGAAGTCTTCACGCAGATTGCAAGGTGGTGGGAACTGCCACAGGTGGACATGATGGCATCCCGCCTCAACAAAAAGCTACAGAGATATTGCGCCAGGTCAAGAGACCCTCAGGCGATAGCTGTAGACGCACTAGTGACACCGTGGGTGTTCCAGTCGGTTTATGTATTTTCTACTCTTCCTCTCATACCAAAGGTGCTGAGAATCATAAGAAAAAGAGGAGTGAGAACAATACTCATTGTTCCGGATTGGCCAAGAAGGACTTTGTATCCGGATCTGCAAGAAATGCTCACAGAGGACCCATGGTCTCTGCCTCTAAGACAGGACTTGTTGCAACAGGGGTCCTGTCTGTTCCAAGACTTACCGCGGCTGCGTTTGACGGCATGGCGGTTGAACGCCGGATCCTAGCAGAAAAAGGCATTCCGGATGAGGTTATTCCTACGCTGATTAAGGCTAGGAAGGACGTGATGGCTAAACATTATCACCGTATATGGCGAAAATATGTTGCTTGGTGTGAGGCCAGGAATGCCCCTACGGAGGAATTCCAGCTGGGCCGTTTCCTTCACTTCCTACAGTCGGGAGTGACTTTGGGCCTGAAATTGGGTTCCATTAAGGTCCAGATTTCGTCTCTATCCATTTTCTTTCAAAAAGAACTGGCTTCTCTTCCTGAAGTCCAGACGTTTGTAAAGGGAGTGCTGCATATTCAGCCCCCTTTTGTGCCTCCAGTGGCACCTTGGGATCTTAACGTGGTGTTGAGTTTCCTGAAGTCACACTGGTTTGAACCACTCAAAACCGTGGAGTTAAAATTTCTCACGTGGAAGGTGGTCATGCTACTGGCCTTGGCTTCAGCTAGGCGTGTGTCGGAATTAGCGGCTTTATCACATAAAAGCCCCTATCTAGTTTTCCATATGGACAGGGCAGAATTGCGGACCCATCCACAATTTCTGCCAAAAGTGGTGTCATCCTTTCATATGAACCAACCTATTGTGATGCCTGTGGCTACTCGTGACTTGGAGGATTCCGAGTTACTAGATGTGGTCAGGGCTTTGAAGGTTTATGTAGCCAGAATGGCTAGAGTCAGGAAAACTGAATCGCTGTTTATCCTGTATGCATCCAACAAGCTGGGTGCTCCTGCTTCAAAGCAAAATATTGCTCACTGGATCTGTAACACGATTCAGCAGGCTCATTCTGCGGCTGGATTGCCGCTTCCAAAATCAGTAAAAGCCCACTCCACTAAGAAGGTGGGCTCTTCTTGGGCGGCTGCCCGAGGGGTCTCGGCATTACAGCTTTGCCAAGCAGCTACTTGGTCAGGTTCGAACACTTTTGCAAAGTTTTACAAGTTTGATACCCTGGCTGAGGAGGACCTTGTGTTTGCTCATTCGGTGCTGCAGAGTCATCCGCACTCTCCCGCCCGTTTGAGAGCTTTGGTATAATCCCCATGGTCCTTACGGAGTCCCCAGCATCCACTAGGACGTTAGAGAAAATAAGATTTTACTTACCGGTAAATCTATTTCTCGTAGTCCGTAGTGGATGCTGGGCGCCCGTCCCAAGTGCGGACTTCTTCTGCAATACTTGTATATAGTTATTGCTTAAATAAGGGTTATGTTTGGTTGCATCAGGTTTGATCTGATGCTCCGTTGTTGTTCATACTGTTAACTGGGTAAGTTTATCACGAGTTATACAGTGTGATTGGTGTGACTGGTATGAGTCTTGCCCTGGATTCCAAAATCCTTTCCTTGTACTGTCAGCTCTTCCGGGCACAGTTTCTCTAACTGAGGTCTGGAGGAGGGACATAGAGGGAGGAGCCAGAGCACACCAGTATCCAAATTCTTTCTTAAAGTGCCCTATCTCCTGCGGAGCCCGTCTATTCCCCATGGTCCTTACGGAGTCCCCAGCATCCACTACGGAATACGAGAAATAGATTTACCGGTAAGTAAAATCTTATTATAAGGGACTTTATGGACTGTTGACGACTCCAGTAATCCATTTCTGGGATCATGTTGTACCAATTTATGTTTATAACGTAATTTTTAGAAGGAAAAGTAGAATTTTATACCTTATTTTTTATTGAAGTATGACTATATGAAAGAAGGGATTGGATAGATTAGTTATGGAGGTTTAGAAAGGTGCGGCTAATGGAGATCTAAAGGAATGGAATCTGATTGGCTGTATGAACTATGAGAATAGGACAGTGGGTATAAAAGGCCCACTGGGTTTGACCTGAGATATGCCCTGAGGAAGGATTGTGAATCCGAAATGCGTTGGAACTTGTTTCGCTCCCTATTTGTAAGTTGTTTGCTATTGTGCTTAACCCTACAGTTGATCCGGGTATCCAAGGAATAATTTTTTCATGTGGAATTCAATCGGTTCCTGAGGGTATATAGCAGAACAAACTGAAAATAGTGGAGATTCTTAATTTTTTACCAATTCTTATTTGTTTTTCACTTGTTTGTTTTTAATGTTGTTTGCGGAATAAAATTCCCTATTTTTTACACCACCTGAATTACCGTGTCTGCCACCATACTCGTTATCACGGTCGGTACGGGAAGTCTGGACGAGATCAGGGTGGTGGGAAAGAAACCTTTCAAGGAACATAGGGAATTGACCAGAGGTGAGTGTCTCTTACGAGGGCCGGGATGATGTTCGGTTGAGGTAGCATGTAACGGTGTGGAAGAATATCCAAAAGATACCTTTTGATGTACATCCTATACTGAACGGAGGTCAGTTTAGAGGTGCGAACCTAAGTGTGGAGGAAGAAAACTCCTGAATATTGGAGATCTTTATACCCAGATATAGTTATCACTCTGGGAGGAAATTAACTAGAGACTCTTTTTATGTAGTAGCACTTGTGGACTAATCTGTTATTTTTGTATGTGTATTTGTCAAGAAGTGGTGCTCTTGAGGGTATAGTACAAAGCTGCTACTTAGGCGCAAGATACCCTTCTCTTTTCTTGTTTCCTAACCAATTCTAGATTAGTGAATTGGGACTGTGCAACCGTAACTGGGTCAGGTGGCAGTAATGCTCTACAGCAATATCCTAGATTCTGAAACATAGGGGGTAATTCCAAGTTGATCACAGCAGGAATTTTGTTAGCAGTTGGACAAAACCATGGGGGTCATTCCGAGTTGTTCGCTCGCTAGCAGATTTTAGCAGCATTGCACACGCTAGGCCTCCGCCCTCTGGGAGTGTATCTTAGCTTAGCAGAATTGCGAACGAAAGATTAGCAGAATTGCGAATAGAAAATTCTTAGCAGTTTCTGAGTAGCTCGAGACTTACTCCTACACTGCGATCAGCTCAGCCCGATTCGTTCCTCGTTTGACGTCACAAACACGCCCCGCGTTCCGCCAGCCACTCCCCTGTTTCTCCAGAGACTCCCGCGTTTTATCCTGGCACGCCTGCGTTTTTCCGCACACTCCCAGAAAACGCCCTGTTTCCGCCCAGAAACACCCACTTCCTCTCAATCACACTCCGATCACTTCAACGATGGAAATTCTTCGTTCGGACGTGAATACATCTACTAAGTTTTGAGCTAAAATACTTAGCGCATGCGTACTGCGTACCATGCGCATGCGCATTTTCGCCTTATTCGCTCCGTTGCGAAAATCGGCAACGAGCGAACAACTCGGAATGACCCCCCATGTGCACTGCAGGGGAGGCAGATTTAACATGTGCAGAGAGAGTTAGATTTGGGTGTGGTGTGTTCAATCTGCAATCTAATTTGCAGTGAAAAATAAGATTTTACTTAACGGTAAATCTATTTCTCGTAGTCCGTAGTGGATGCTGGGGACTCCGTAAGGACCATGGGGAATAGACGGGCTCCGCAGGAGACATGGGCACTTTAAGAAAGAATTTAGATTCTGGTGTGATCTGGCTCCTCCCTCTATGTCCCTCCTCCAGACCTCAGTTAGAGAAACTGTGGGGGTCATTCCGAGTTGTTCGCTCGGTAAAAATCTTCGCATCGCAGCGATTTTCCGCTTAATGCGCATGCGCAATGTCCGCACTGCGACTGCGCCAAGTAAATTTGCTATGCACTTAGGAATTTTACTCACGGCATTTTCATCGTTCTGGCGATCGTAATGTGATTGACAGGAAATGGGTGTTACTGGGCGGAAACAGGCCGTTTTATGGGCGTGTGGGAAAAAACGCTACCGTTTCCGGAAAAAACGCAGGAGTGGCCGGAGAAACGGGGGAGTGTCTGGGCGAACGCTGGGTGTGTTTGCGACGTCAAACCAGGAACGACAAGCACTGAACTGATCGCAGAAGCCGAGTAAGTCTGGAGCTACTCAGAAACTGCTACGAGGTGTGTAATCGCAATATTGCGAATACATCGTTCGCAATTTTAAGATGCTAAGATTCACTCCCAGTAGGTGGCGGCTTAGCATGCGCAAATCTGCTAAAATCCGCTTGCGAGCGAACAACTCGGAATGACCCGCTGTGCCCGGAAGAGCTGACAGTACAAGGAAAGGATTTTGGTAATCCAGGGCAAGATTCATACCAGCCACACCAATCACACCGTATAACTTGAGATAAACATACCCAGTCAACAGTATGAACAACAACAGACCAACAGGTCAACCCTGATGCAACCATAACATAACCCTTATTTAAGCAATAACTATATACAAGCATTGCAGAAGAAGTCCGCACTTGGGACGGGCGCCCAGCATCCACTACGGACTACGAGAAATAGATTTACCGGTAAGTAAAATCTTATTTTCTCTAACGTCCTAGTGGATGCTGGGGACTCCGTAAGGACCATGGGGATTATACCAAAGCTCCCAAACGGGCGGGAGAGTGCGGATGACTCTGCAGCACCGATTGAGCAAACACAAGGTCCTCCTCGGCCAGGGTATCAAACTTGTAGAACTTTGCAAAAGTGTTTGAACATGACCAAGTAGCCGCTCGGCAAAGTTGTAATGCCGAGACCCCTCGGGCAGCCGCCCAAGAAGAGCCCACCTGCCTAGTGGAATGGGCCTTAACTGATTTTGGCAGCGGCAATCCAGCCGCCGAATGAGCCTGCTGAATCGTGTTACAGATCCAGCGAGCAATAGTCTGCTTTGAAGCAGGAGCACCAAGCTTGTTGGAAGCATACAGGATAAACAAAGACTCTGTTTTCCTGACACTAGCCGTTCTGGCTACATAAACCTTCAAAGCCCTGACTACATCAAGCAAGTCGGAATCCTCCAAGTCCGTAGTAGCCACAGGCACCACAATAGGTTGGTTTATATGAAAGGATGAAACCACTTTCGGCAGAAATTGTGGACGGGTCCGCAATTCTGCTCTATCCGCATGGAAAACCAGATAGTGGCTTTTATGTGACAAAGCCGCCAACTCTGATACACGCCTAGCCGAAGCCAAGGCTAATAGCATGACCACCTCCCACGTGAGATATTTCAACTCCACCGTTTTGAGTGATTCAAACCAGTGGGATTTCAGGAAACTCAACACCACGTTAAGATCCCAAGGTGCCACTGGGGGCACAAAAGGGGGCTGAATATGCAGCACTCCCTTTACAAACGTCTGAACTTCAGGTAGAGAAGTCAACTCCTTTTGAAAGAAAATGGATAGGGCCGAAATCTGGACCTTAATGGACCCCAATTTTAGGCCCAAATTCACTCCTGACTGTAGGAAGTGAAGGAAACGGCCCAGCTGGAATTCCTCCGTAGGGGCATTCCTGGCCTCACACCAAGCAACATATTTTCGCCATATACGGTGATAATGCTGAGCTGTCACGTCCTTCCTATCCTTTATCAGCGTAGGAATGACCTCCTCTGGTATGCCTTTCTCCGCTAGGATCCGGCGTTCAACCGCCATGCCGTCAAACGCAGCCGCGGTAAGTCTTGGAAAAGACAGGGCCCCTGTTGCAACAAGTCCTGTCTTAGAGGAAGAGGCCACGGGTCCTCTGTGAGCATTTCTTGCAGATATGGATACCAAGTCCTTCGTGGCCAATCTGGAACAATGAGTATCGTTCTCACTCCTCTTTTTCTTATTATTCTCAGCACCTTGGGTATGAGAGGAAGAGGAGGAAATACATAGACCGCCTGTAACACCCACAGTGTCACCAGGGCATCTACAGCTATCGCCTGAGGGTCTCTTGACCTGGCGCAATACCTCTGTAGTTTTTTGTTGAGGCAGGATGCCATCATGTCCACCTGTGGCAGTACCCACCGACTTGCAGTCTGTGCGAAGACTTCCTGATGAAGTCCCCACTCTCCCGGGTGGAGGTCGTGTCTGCTGAGGAAGTCTGCTTCCCAGTTGTCCACTCCCGGGATGAACACTGCTGACAGTGCGCTTACGTGATTTTCCGCCCAGCGAAGAATTCTGGTGGCTTCCCCCATCGCTACCCTGCTCCTTGTGCCACCTTGTCGGTTTACATGAGCCACTGCGGTGATGGTGTCTGACTGAATCAGAACCGGTTGGTCGCGAAGCAGGGTCTCCGCTTGACGTAGGGCGTTGTATACGGCCCTTAGTTCCAGGATGTTGATGTGAAGGCAAGTCTCCTGACTTGCCAACAGACCTTGGAAATTTCTTCCCTGTGTGACTGCTCCCCACCCTCGGAGGCTTGCATCCGTGGTCACCAGGACCCAGTCCTGAATGCCGAATCTGCGGCCCTCGAGAAGGTGAGCACACTGCAGCCACCACAGGAGAGACACCCCGGCCCTGGGGGATAGGGTGATTAACCGATGCATCTGAAGATGTGATCCGGACCACTTGTCCAGTAAGTCCCATTGAAAGGTCCTCGCATGGAACCTGCCGAAGGGAATGGCCTTGTATGATGCCACCATCCTTCCCAGGACTCGAGTGCAGTGATGCACTGACACCTGTTTTGGTTTTAATAGGTTCCTGATTAGTGTCATGAGCTCCTGAGCTCTCTCTATCGGGAGATAAACCCTTTTCTGGTCTGTGTCTAGAATCATGCCTAGGAAAGGCAGACGAGCCGTAGGAACCAACTGTGACTTTGGAATATTTAGAATCCAGCCGTGTTGCCGTTACACTTCCAGAGAAAGTGCTACGCTGATCAGCAACTGCTCTCTTGATCCCGCTTTTATGAGGAGATCGTCCAAGTATGGGATAATTGTGACCCCTTGCTTCCGCAGGAGTACCATCATTTCCGCCATTACCTTGGTAAATATTCTCGGTGCCGTGGAGAGACCAAACGGCAACGTCTGAAATTGGTAATGACAATCTTGTACCACAAATCTGAGGTACGCCTGATGAGGTGGATAAATAGGGACATGAAGGTATGCATCCTTTATGTCCAGAGACACCATAAAATCCCCACCCTTCCAGGCTTGCGACAACCGCTCTCAGCGATTTCATCTTGAACTTGAACCCTTTCAGGTATATGTTCAGGGATTTTAAATTCAATATGGGTCTGACCGAACCGTCCGGTTTCGGGACTACAACATGGTCGAATAATAACCCCCTCCTTGTTGAAGGAGGGGAACCTTGACCACCACCTGTTGAAGATACAATTTGTGAATTGCAGTTAACACTATTTCCCTCTCGTGGGGGGAAGCTGGCAGGGCCGTCGGTGAGGGGGCATCTCCTCGAAGTCCAGCTTGTATCCCTGAGACACAATATCTATTGCACAGGGATCCAACAGGGAGTGAACCCACTTGTGGCTGAAATTTCGAAGACGTGCCCCCACCGGGCCTAGCTCCGCCTGTGAAGCCCCAGCGACATGCGGTGGATTTTGTAGAGGCCGGGGAGGACTTCTGTTCCTGGGAACTAGCTGTGTTGTGCAGCTTCTTTCCTCTGCCCCTGCCTCTGGCAAGAAAGGACGCACCTCGGACTTTCTTGTTTCTTTGTGATCGAAAGGACTGCATTTGATAATGTTGTGCTTTCCTAGGCTGTGCTGGAATATAAGGCAAAAGATCAGAATTACCAGCTATAGCTGTGGAGACCAGGTCCGAGATCCCTTCTCCACACAATCCTCAGCCTTGTAAGGTAAACCTTCCATATGCCTCTTAAGTCGACATCACCTGTCCATTGCATGTTCCACAGGACACGTCAAGCAGAAATCGACATAGCGTTGACTCTAGAACCCAGTAGACTAATGTCTCTTTGGGCATGTTTTATATATATATCTAAGACAGCATCTTTTATATATATATATATATATATATATATACATATATATATATATACATACTAGGGTCTCAATCTCTCTGCTGATAAGGTATCTGTCCATGCTGCTACAGCGCTATAAACCCATGCCGACACAATCGCCGGTCTGAGTAGTGTACCAGAATGTGTGTAAATGGACTTCAAAGTACTTTTACTGCATGCTATCTGCAGGATCCCTGAGGATAGCTGTTAAGTCAGCGCTACCTTTTGGGCAAACGTGACACCCTAGGGGAAGATTCCCATCGTATCCTGGCCCTAGTAGGGAAAGGATAATCCCTGAGAATTCTTTGTGGGAAACTGCAGTCTCTTGTCTGGAGATTCCCGCTCTTTTTCTTCATGAGAGGAGGGAAATTTACCTCAGCTTTCTTCCCCTTAAACATGTGTGCCCTTGTGTCAGGGACAGATGAGTCATCAGTGATATGCAAAACATCTTTTATTACAATTATCATATATTGAATACTTTCCTGCCATTTTGGCTGTAACTTTGCATTATCGTAGTCGACACTGGAGTCAGACTCCGTGTCGATATCAGTGTCTATTATTTTGGATAGTGATCATTGAGAGACTCTGAAGGTCTCTGCGACATAGGGACAGACATGGGTAGATTCCCTGTCTGTTCTCTAATCTTTTGTGCAATAAATTTACCTTAGCACTTAATTTCACATATCCAAACAGGTGTCGGCGTTGTCGACGGAGACACCACTCACACACACATTTGCTCCATCTCCTCCTTAGGGGAGCCTTTTACCTCAGACATGTCGACACACACGTACCGACACACCACACACTCAGGGAATGCTCATCTGAAGACAATTCCCCCACAAGGCCCTTTGGAGAGACAGAGAGAGAGTATGCCAGCACACACCCCAGCGCTATAAACCCAGGAATAACACAGTAACTTAATGTTAACCTAGTAGCTGCTGTTTACATAGATTTTTGCGCCTAATTATGTGCCCCCCCCCCCTCTCTTTTTACCCTCTTCTACCATGTATCTGCAGGGGAGAGCCTGGGGAGCTTCCTCTCAGCGGAGCTGTGGAGAAAAAATGGCGCAGGTGAGTGCTGAGGAAGAAGCCCTGCCCCCTCGACGGCGGGCTTCTGTCCCGCTTCAATATACATTTTCTTGGCGGGGGCTCATACATATATACAGTGCCCAACTGTATATATGTGTACTTTTGCCAAATGAGGTCCATATGCTGCCCAGGGCGCCCCCCCCCCCCCCTGCGCCCTGCACCCTTACAGTGACCGGAGTATGTGAGGTGTGTGGGAGCAATGGCGCACAGCTGCAGTGCTGTGCGTTACCTCAGTGAAGAACGGAGTCTTCTGCCGCCGATTTCGAAGTCTTCTTGCTTCTCATACTCACCCGGCTTCTGTCTTCCGGCTCTGCGAGGGGGGCGGCGGCGCGGCTCTGGGATCGGACAACGAGGGTGAGATCCTGTGTACGATCCCTCTGGAGCTAATGGTGTCCAGTAGCCTAAGAACAGGACCTAGCTTCAGAGAGTAGGGCTGCTTCTCTCCCCTCTGTCCCACGATGCAGGGAGTCTGTTGCCAGCAGAGCTCCCTGAAAATAAAAAACCTAACAAAATACTTTCTCACAGCAAGCTCAGGAGAGCTCACTGAACAGCACCCAGCTCGTCCGGGCACAGTCTCAAACTGAGGTCTGGAGGAGGGACTGTCAAAGTCAGAAAAATATCTCTATGCACACTACCATATTTGCACCTCACACAGGTCCGTGCTGCGCATGCGTACGCTCTCCCGTACGTGCGCATACTCACAGTCGCGGGCACCCGCAGGCGCATGGTATGCGTATTTACGGTAGAGTTTATGTGGTTGTAGCGTGCGACTCAATCATTACATATTCTCACTAATAATGTATTTTGTAGATCATGGTCCCTTTGATAGATTCTGAAAGTTTGGTTAATATAGAATGTTTATGAACAGAGGAATCCCTCTTTGTTTGATACGAAGGGTCAGATAGGAGTAATACAGTGGTGTTTAGTATCCATCGGAAGAATATTTAATTAGAAATATTCCGGTGTTGGTTTGAAGCAGATCAATCGCTCGTGCGAATAGTTATGGACATAAGAAGTTTATGAACATTTACTTTATTTGCACTTTATTACCCATGCGGCGGGAAACCCAGTTTCCCTCCCACCTGAGCAGTTGGAAATAGTCACAGCCCACCTGTATGAATCAACCTATGACCTTTTGTTATAATGCGAAGCCGAATTCCTGTGTCCAATGAACAATGAGATTGTAGGGACCATTGAATTGTATTGTGTGTGGGGCATAAATAGCAGGCCGACCATATCCAACTTCACTCTCTTCAACGGTTCTCATTGCTGATAATCGGGAGCTGGATATCGAGGCGCATGCGATCGTTCCCCTTGTGCGTAAGTTTTCTCCGTAATCATATTGTCTTACTGTGAGCCATCTCTCTCTCTATCTCTCTCCCTCTTTTCTCTTTCTCTCGTATTTTCCCTTGATTAGACTTGAATTGTATTGTATTGTATTTCCTGTGTAGTTATCTGGTTAGTTGGTTTATGTTATACTGTAGTGTATGCTTTGTACTGTGATTCTTTTTGCAAGTAATAGTCATAATACACATAATAGGTTTCGGACCCTAAGCCCAGGTATCTGTGTATTCTTTATAGTGTTAAGTATTCTCTGAGCGTCGGTGACGCTCAAGCAGCTTTGTAGTTAATCAGGTTACACCAGGTTGCACTTACACTTTGTCTCTACATTAAGGTTTGCTGTGTATTTCATTACTAAAGGTATAGATATAAAGGTTTAACGTTGTGAGCGTCTGCATCGCTGGTGATCTCCTCGTGGTCCCGAGCGCCGCTACGCTATAGCGAATCATTACGATAAGTCAACAGCCAATAGTCTGCCTGCCTGCGATCACTTGGCCGTGAGTGAACGTGACGCCTGAGCGTCTCGATCACGGCTAAGCGATCGATACGCAACTTGCGTACCCTTACGGTACTTCTTACGTAGATAGCGTACAGTGTTCTTAGACCTCATAAAGGGTTATATATACGATAAATATTTAGCTTTATCAATTGGCGGCTCGTCCTGTCCTTCACATATCTGCACTAGGTAGATCAGCAGACATTATCCCTCAGCAAAGGGCGGGAGGTTGTCTCGTAGTGCTGACGGGATAAGCGTCTGCTTCGCTTAGATAAAAGAGTGTTGAAGGAATCCGGGAACCGGAGGTAAGAACAAAACGCTAGTGTCTTTTAAAACTGTATTTTTCTGTCTTGCGTACACACGCACGCACACATATATATCTGCATTTCTTTTTCTTTTTCATTTTCGTATATCACTCTCCTGTCTGCCAGTTTTATAGTCGATAGAAGTGCTAAAAAAAAAAAAAGATTTGCCGTTATTTCATAGTTTAAGAGTAAAGGTAATATAGTTAAAAGATAGACAAACACACAGTTTTGCCTGGGAGATAAGGCGAAGTCAGTGTGTTGTGTGGTAGATGATCAAGGATCATCTACATTGATAAAAATATAAATTGTGTTACGGTGGATCTTTGTTTTGCGTACACGTGTCCCTAACAAAAGACTTGTGTACGCAATCCAAAGGCGGACGCACGCAGCGTACATTACGCAACGGAGCGTCCGGTTACGCCCACGTAGCTCAAGTCACGATAAGTTGATTTTTAACGCAACGCGGTAAGTAACGCAAAGCGGTAAAGAGCGCCACAGGCGATAAATAACGCAAGTCTATTTTTGGAAATCCAAAATTTAAATTAACAGATCCTGCTCCTAATTGGTAACACAGCTGGGCTAAAGAAAATTTCTGCGCAGAAATAGAAACAAAAGTGTACATGTGATGAGTGAGTGTTTTTACAATTTTTAAAGGTTGAACCACAAGAAAAGTCGAGTACTCGTGAGGTACATGCGTGTAAGTGACGTGCACGGTGGCTAGGGAGGCATCTCTGGTTAAATATACAATTTTGAGCATTAGAGTATAGCAGACCAGGAGGTCATACTAACAAGACCAGGAGGTCACACTGTAACAAGACCAGGAGGTCATAACAGACCAGGAGGTCCAGGTACAGCCGACAAGGAAGTCCGCTATACAGTTCACAGGCACAACACCGAAAAGGGTTGGTGCAACACCCATATAGGCCACATAAGCTCTGGCTGAAGGAATTCGCAGTCGTAAGTTTCGATTCCATTGGTCTTTCCGTACATAAGCTTAGTTGTTTGTGTACTGAACGACTGGACCGCACGTAAGTGTGTGCAGTAGTTAGTAATCTGACCTAGTACCATTAGAGTAAAGGGGTCACAAACGCTATCTGTACACTCTAACGTGATTTGTGTAATTTTTTTATTTTAAGGGAAGTTCGCTGCTCACTCAGGAACTATCCAGCAACCAATAGTTACTGGAAAGAGTAAGTGTTCTTCGGATAACCCTCACAGGTTCCAGTAAATAGAGGTTCAGGTCGCAGGGGCCCTAGGTCGAGTACGCCAGCACCATATCGGTGTGATCAGGTCGTATAGGTCGGCGTGGGCGAGTGAGTGGGGTACTCGGTAAACCGCCACCGTCAGCCTATTGTTGGCATTTGGTTTTTCGTAAAGGGTTGGCTAAATAAAGCAACACTTTCGAACTATGGGGGCCACTTGTTCAGGTAGGGGGCGATCAACCTCGGTTCGGGTTGATTCAGTGGTCCGGCCAATTGGGTCGGCCAGGTATATAATGTGTGAGAAATATGGAAGTCACACAGAAACTTTATGTGATGAATGGGAGAGAATGACTGTGCATGACGGGGAGAAATTCCCAAGAATAGGGAGCTTCAGCTCAGAAGTGTTACAAAATTTAAGGAGGAGGATATGTCTCATAAAATCAACAAAGAGACGAATTCAGCATTATGATTATTTACAGTTGTGGCAACAGGAAGGTGAGATACAGAGAGGTTTGGCTCAGGCGGCGGGATCTGGCTCTAACAGAAAACTGATTGCCACGGCCCCGCCGCCACCATATATATCAGGAGAGAAGTTGATTACGGAGAAAGACGCACTAAGGTGTAACACAAAATCACTTAGTAACTGTGTAAATGTTAATGATAATGTTAACCCATTAACCCATGCAAGTATTAACCCGTGCAAGTTGTACCCTGTTTTGAACTTTCCTCAGGAATGTGATCAAGAGGACGAAGCGACAACGATTTCAGCGCTCTCTCTAGCAGCCACCATAGCAGAGACCACAGTAGGCACAGCTCCACCCACGAGATTAGTAAAGGCCCCTAGCGGAGGGATAGGTGAGGTCGTATCAACTGGTAAGTACGGCACCATGCATTATGCTGAGACTATTTCACCACAGCCTGTAGAACCTACACAGAATGAGGTTGTTAGAATTACACCTGTTAGAGTAATAGCAGTGCCAAATGGGAAAACAGACGCATCAGGAGCCACTCCCATTAGGAACATTGCCATGTACACTCCATTTTCCCGAATGGAATTAAGGACCATAGTGTCTGAATTTCCTGACCCTAGAAAAGACTTAGTTGCCAGTCAAAAATACATCAGAGACTTAGGTAACACTGTAGAGCCCAACAATAAAGACTGGCAGATATTGCTGAGAGCATGTTTACCCTCAAATGTCGACGCAACTCAATTTTTAGCTGATTGCGGACTAGGTCATGATGTACCTCTTACAGATGTGTACAACCAAGATAATGTGAAAAGAATAAACTTGCAGCTATAAGAGTATTTCCCAGCAGTAGCTAAATGGAATAAGATATTCTCCATTAAACAGAAGGAGTCAGAGACAGCTGCAGAGTATTTTCACAGAGCATTATTAGAAATGGCAAAATACACAGGTATAGAGGACATTAAAACAGACACAAACCATCGGGAAGTAGCAGTATCGGTACTGATGGATGGTTTAAAAGAGTCATTGAAGACTAGGGTACAGACCACGCAACCATGTTGGCGAGGTCTGTCTGTGGCTACTTTGAGAGAGGCTGCTATTGATCACGACAGAAACATCACCAGACACAGGGAACAACAAGGTGACAAATTAATGTCAGTAAGTATACAGGCTCTGACCACAAGGTAGCCTTTGTTTGTATCACCAAATCCTGTGGGTAAGTCAAGTATGGTTACTTGTTATTCTTGTCACAAACAGGGACACATGGCACGAGATTGTAGAGTAAAGAATTCACGAAACACATACCAACCCCCTAGACAACGACACGACACACGACATTGGGAGCAAGGTCCGCAGAAACGGAGTTATGAGCCACATACAGGGGAAACAAAAAGATATCCCCCAAACAGAGACTGGCATGCCTCTGGTAGTTCCCAACTATCTCCCTCACAAATAGTTGCTGCCAGCGGGATTCAGGGAGGTCACCATACCCAATAGGGGTGTGGCCATACCTGTAATCTGCAGCCAGTGAAATTGATTGCCAACCTTGAAAGTGAACCCGAGGTCGCAATCAATGTAGCTGGTAAAACTTTAAACTTTCTTGTAGACACAGGGGCGGCCAAGTCAGTGATAAATTCGACAGTGGGCATGAGAACCACTGGTAGGACAATTCCAGCCATGGGAGTAACAGGAGTAGTCCAGCACTACCCTGTTAGCAAACCAGCCGAGATTACAATAGGGCCTTTGCATACCAAGCATTCCTTTTTGCTGGCTGCATCGGCACCAACCAATCTCCTGGGAAGAGACTTACTGTGTAAAATGGGGTGCGTCATTTATTGTACTCCTGAAGGTGTATTCTTGGACATACCTGAGAAACACGCTCAGGAAGTGCGAGACATGTTAGACTCCCCATCAAAATTAATGTCACATACCATTATGACAAATAGGAATCCATCCCAAATAGAAGAGATGACATCTCAGATACCAGAGTCACTTTGGACAAAAGACGGACAGGACACTGGATTAATGGCAAACGTAGCTCCAGTAGTTGTACAAGTAAAAGATGGTAGGATAGCTCCAAAAATCCCACAGTATCCTCTGAAGCCAGAGGTGGAGTTAGGAGTTTACCCAGTAATAGAGCGCTTGCTACAACAGGGCATTCTGGTAAGAACGTCCAGCACTACCAATAGTCCCATCTTCCCTGTTAAGAAGAGTGGGGGGAGGGGTTACAGGCTAGTGCAGGATCTAAGGGGGATTAACAAAATAGTTGAGAGTCAGTTCCCCGTAGTGCCAAATCCAGCTGTCATCCTAATGCAAATCCATCCCACTGCCAAATTTTTCACTGTTATTGACCTCTGCTCCGCTTTCTTTTCGGTACCTCTGCACCCTGACAGCCAATATTTGTTTGCATTCACATACAGAGGAGTCCAATACACGTGGACTCGATTGCCCCAAGGTTTCATAGATAGTCCAAGTATATTTTCTCAGGCTTTGCATGATTGTTTACAGTCTTTCCAACCAGACAGTGGATCAGTATTGATACAGTATGTGGACGATTTATTACTGTGTTCAGATTCACTGGAAGCATCTCTGAAGGATACGAAACAGCTCCTGTTTCATCTTTCAGACACCGGACACAAGGTGTCCAAAGACAAGTTGCAATTATGCCAAACTAAGGTAAAATATTTGGGACACTGTCTAACACAAGGACTGAGACACCTGACCGCTGATAGAATCCAAGCAATTAGAGACATGACCCTACCACAAACCCAGCAACAGATCAGAACGTTTTTAGGAATGTGTGGGTATTGCCGTAATTGGATCCCAGGGTTTTCCATATTGGCGTTACCTTTGCAGGAAATGGTCTCCTCAAACAAACCTGATAGGATTTCGCATACAGACGAGTCCGAAACAGCATTTGAGAGACTCAAACAGTGCCTAACCAGGCACCAGCACTAGGTATGCCAGACTATGGGAAACCCTTTGAACTATACGGAACAGAAAGTGCTGGTTGCGCGGCAGGCGTACTAACCCAAAAACACGGTGATGCCAGCAGGCCAGTTGCATACTACAGCGCTCAGCTAGATACGGTAGCGCGATCCCTCCCCACATGCTTGCGAAGCGTTGCTGCGATAGCATTGCTAGTGACAAAAAGCGAAGATGTCGTGCTAGGCCACAACCTCACAATCCATACGCCACATGCAGTATCAGCCTTATTGAATTCTGCCCAAACCAGACACGTCTCATCAGCGAGGTTTACAAGATGGGAATTGGCACTAATGGCCCCCGTAAACATCACCATAAGGAGATGCAGTGCATTAAATCCTGCAACGTATATCTCCCAGGTGTGCCTGGTCAGGCACAAAGGGTGGAAGGTGAGAGTGCTGGGGAAGGAGGATTTAATACAAAGGAAGATACACATGATTGTATGGAATATTTGACCCAAAATTTTACCGCAAGGCCTGACATCAGTGACAACCCACTGGAAGATGCAGAACTCACGTTCTACACGGACGGTAGTTGTCACAGACAGTCAGACTCGGGAGACTTGTGTACTGGATACGCAGTCGTAGATGACCAAGACACCATAGAAGCGGAACCGCTAGGCCCACCTCACTCAGCCCAGGTTGCTGAACTGGTCGCCCTAACCAGAGCATGTGAATTGGCTAAGGGTAAGTCAGCCAATATCTACACCGATTCTAGATACGCATTCGGGGTAGTCCATGATTTCGGAGCCCTATGGCGCCTCAGAAATTTCATGACGGCAGCTGGTACACCGGTAGCGCATGCAGCTCACATAAAAAGGCTTCTAACAGCGATACAGGAACCCGACAGAGTGGCTGTTATCAAATGTAAAGCACACACATATAGCCAAGACCCGGTATCACTTGGTAACAGCCGAGCAGACGAAGCTGCTAAGTTAGCAGCTGCTACCCCCATACAGACAGACACCACACAATTAATGGTATTTAATACCATTAACACACAGAAGTTGTGTGAAATGCAAAATTTGTGTTCCACACAGGAAAAGGCAGTCTGGAAGGCAAAGGGATGTGGCCAAGAGTCCTCAGGACTCTGGACGGATGGACATGGTAAACCAGTGGCCCCCAGAGCATATCTTCCATGTCTGGCTGAAGCAGCTCACGGGCTGACTCATCTAGGCAAGGAGGGGATGTGCAAATTGGTAAGAGCCTATTGGTGCGCCCCAGGATTCTCCTCTCATGCGAGTAAAAGAGCAATGTCATGCCTTACCTGTTTGAGAAAGAATATTGGAAAGGCAATACCTACAGAACCATCCCATATCCCACCTGCCGGCGGCCCTTTCCAAGTAATACAAATTGACTTCATTCAATTACCCCCTTGTCGGAATTTGAAATATGTACTTGTTTGTATAGATGTTTTCTCAAATTGGGTCGAAGCATTTCCTGCAGCTACAAATACCGCTATGTTTACTGCTAAGAAAATTGTGCAGGAATTTGTATGTAGATATGGTATCCCTAGAATAATCGAAAGTGATAGGGGTACCCATTTTACAGGTGATGTCTTTCAAGGAATGTGTAAGTTGATGGGAATTGATAGCAAGCTGCACACTCCGTACCGTCCACAGGCGAGTGCGAAGGTCGAAAGAGTGAACAGCACTATTAAAAATAAATTGAGCAAAGTGATGGCAGAGACAGGATTGACATGGCCAGAAGCTTTACCCATTGTATTGTACAGTATCAGAACCACTCCCAGGTCCCCTCTTAATCTGTCCCCCTTTGAAATCTTATTTGGTCGACAACCGCATGTCATGATTAACCCTCAGGATGATTTGAAATGTAACAATGAAGTAACTGTAAAGTACTTGATTAACATGAGTAAACAGTTAAGGAATCAAAATGATAATCTGAAGTTGGTGATTCCTGATCTACCTGATAGTAATTGTCATGACATTGAACCTGGGGATTATGTAATGATACGGAATTTTCTACGCTCAGGTTGCCTTATTGACAGATGGGAAGGACCATACCAGGTCTTATTGACTAGCACTACGGCATTGAAGGTTGCTGAGAGAGAGACTTGGGTCCATTCATCCCACTGCAAGAAGGTTGCTGATCCAGAGAAGTCCCGTGATAAGGAACAGACGGTAGAGGTTGTATCACTGGAGTGTCTGTTCCAGGAGGACTGAGGCGGCACCTGAGCCTTGAAGACCGAGAGCTGTTGTCGACTCCCCACTCCCTTTTATTGTTTTTCTCCACTTCCCATCCCCTCTCCCTCAAATGTATTTTTCCTCCTTCTCATTCTTCTTCGTCTCCTCCTCAAAGATGGACTTGCCCCAAGAGACTGTGATCCGGATTTTCCTGTTGACCATGATGTTGACCAGAGCAGTCTGTTCCGGCGAGAGTACCATGGAGGTCGATAGAGGTTCTGGAATGAGTTCTGATGATAAAGATGGAGGCGTAGTTTTCCAAGATCAACCTAACCAACAAGCAAAGGCGAGTATCAGAAAACGATCCGATAGCATTGACCATAGAAGAAATTGTGACGGATTGTTAGCTGAAGAAAATTGTATCTGTAGGCTCTGTAACAATGTCATTGAAGATGGGTGCATTAAGAAATGCCAATCCAGTTTTAATATCCATATGGACCGACATCCATTGAGTGATTATCACTCCTTAGTGGGTAATGTATTAAACAAAACAGATTGTTGGGTATGCTCTCAAGTACCTCAGGGTCATAGCAAATCAGGGCTAGTACCATTTCCTTTAACGATAGGGGAGGTACTTGAGTTAAATGGTGGGAGACCGGTGGACCGGAGGTTTAATATCTCCAGCCCTCCTAGTTTGAAGCTCCACCAATACCACGTGGATAGGTCCCTATTATGTTTTAACATCTCCAATCCCAGAAAGCCGGGAAATTGGGAAGTATCATGGAGTAACCACACCATGACCTTTTCACATAGAGCAGATAGAATGCCTACAGATACAGAGCTTGTACGCCACATAGCCAGTAGAGGAAAATCTTTCCGGTATAGATACACCCTAGGAAATAGGATTACTAGAGTTGGAGAAGTATCACCAGGATACTGTGCACATATCGTACAACCTGATACGTGCATTAAGCAGATGGAAGAATTAGGGCTAGGAGATTTCACCTGGAAGGTTTGTAATATGGTAATGTCTTTCTCCGTCCCATATGTTCTCCCCGATGATGCATATTTCATATGCGGGAGAAAGGCGTACAAGTGGCTTGCCCCAAACTCTGAAGGATTGTGTTATATTGGAAGAGTATTGCCTGAAGTAATGACTGTAACTCATGATAAAATGAAAGACATACACCGTGGTGCCCAAGCTCCTTATACTCACACTCATTACGAGCACCTCGTTAAAAGACAACTGTCAGAAAGGTTAGAGCATCCGGCCTCTGATCTGATCCATGAATCCACCGGGATTCAGGTTCTGGTGGCGTTAGATTTCACTCGCACCGCTCGAGGAGTGATGAATTATAGATACATTTCCGCACTCGCCAATTTGTTAGATAATATCACTGAAATGTATGATGACACGTTTAGATACACTGGAAGAGAACTCCAAGCTTATAAAACAGAACTGGTCAGCATAGAATGGTTCTTAATTACCTCACAGCAGTGACAGGCGGATATTGTGTTACATTGGCAACACAGTACGGCATAAAGTGTTGCACGTATATCACAAATAGCACCGAGGATCCGGTAGAGGTCATAGACCAAAAGATGGACGATATTCTCCAATTAAAGTGGGAATTTCGCCAAAAACACAATCTCACTCTTGCTGCTGTAGGTAATGAGCTGACTGGTTGGGTGTCATGGTTGAACCCGCGAAATTGGTTCTCTGGTTTAGGAGACTGGGCTCAAGGAGTCATAATGGATGTTGGGAAGTTTCTACTATGTATCTTAGGTGTCGTTATATCGATTGGATTGATATTTAGATGCGGGCAGGCTTTAATGAGGTGCAAACAAAGTACCAGAGTGATGAGTTTGAGGAGTGAGGAAACTGTAATTAACCTGGATTTGATTTACGACCCAACGATAGAAACAATGATGTGATGAAAATGCGATTTCTACGGTCCGTTTCTTTCACCTGTTTTTCTGGTTTTTCTCCAAGATAACAAGACCCCCTTGGACGAGGAAGTTGATGAGACGCTATACAGACAACGGATAGACCAAAGACGAAGTTTTGACCACTTGAGATATGGACACTTGATGAACTTTGCCATGGATCCCCAGTTTCCCTAGAATTCTTAAAATTACGCTAGCCCAACATTTTTTGTAAATCTAATGGCATTGACAAAGCTTATTGCTCACGCTTAATGAGCAAAATAGCGCAAAGAAGACGACTTTCAACTGATACCGAACAAAACTTCAACCGACAGATGTACATTAACCTGACATAGAATACCACCGCATTTACCGTAATTATGTCTTTTCTTCATTTCTACAACCCTCAGGTAATGACACACATAGTATAGGGAATACAGGCACAGATATCAGCAATCACATATTCCCCCATTCATGTATCATCAACTAAAATGTGCTCCCCATTTTGTTCAAAATCCGAAAAGAGCTCGGTAAAGTTTGACAGCCCATCCACAGACCTGTACCACGGGATAAGAAGGAATTCAAATGTATACTTCGCAATACCTCGAAGCTTGATTTACAACACGTACGGCACGATGATACATGACCCCCCAAACATGGACTCATACACACATGCTTCTGCTATCACACTAGGTCATACCCTCTTCACACCTACTCCTCTCTCCTCCCTCACCCAACCATGGAAATGAATTAACCCCTGACATATATATTTTTCTCCTTTTAAAAAGTTTTCAGGAAGTGGCAGTTATTATTGACTGCCAAAGGGTGGACTGTCAAAGTCAGAAAAATATCTCTATGCACACTACCATATTTGCACCTCACACAGGTCCGTGCTGCGCATGCGTACGCTCTCCCGTACGTGCGCATACTCACAGTCGCGGGCACCCGCAGGCGCATGGTATGCGTATTTACGGTAGAGTTTATGTGGTTGTAGCGTGCGACTCAATCATTACATATTCTCACTAATAATGTATTTTGTAGATCATGGTCCCTTTGATAGATTCTGAAAGTTTGGTTAATATAGAATGTTTATGAACAGAGGAATCCCTCTTTGTTTGATACGAAGGGTCAGATAGGAGTAATACAGTGGTGTTTAGTATCCATCGGAAGAATATTTAATTAGAAATATTCCGGTGTTGGTTTGAAGCAGATCAATCGCTCGTGCGAATAGTTATGGACATAAGAAGTTTATGAACATTTACTTTATTTGCACTTTATTACCCATGCGGCGGGAAACCCAGTTTCCCTCCCACCTGAGCAGTTGGAAATAGTCACAGCCCACCTGTATGAATCAACCTATGACCTTTTGTTATAATGCGAAGCCGAATTCCTGTGTCCAATGAACAATGAGATTGTAGGGACCATTGAATTGTATTGTGTGTGGGGCATAAATAGCAGGCCGACCATATCCAACTTCACTCTCTTCAACGGTTCTCATTGCTGATAATCGGGAGCTGGATATCGAGGCGCATGCGATCGTTCCCCTTGTGCGTAAGTTTTCTCCGTAATCATATTGTCTTACTGTGAGCCATCTCTCTCTCTATCTCTCTCCCTCTTTTCTCTTTCTCTCGTATTTTCCCTTGATTAGACTTGAATTGTATTGTATTGTATTTCCTGTGTAGTTATCTGGTTAGTTGGTTTATGTTATACTGTAGTGTATGCTTTGTACTGTGATTCTTTTTGCAAGTAATAGTCATAATACACATAATAGGTTTCGGACCCTAAGCCCAGGTATCTGTGTATTCTTTATAGTGTTAAGTATTCTCTGAGCGTCGGTGACGCTCAAGCAGCTTTGTAGTTAATCAGGTTACACCAGGTTGCACTTACACTTTGTCTCTACATTAAGGTTTGCTGTGTATTTCATTACTAAAGGTATAGATATAAAGGTTTAACGTTGTGAGCGTCTGCATCGCTGGTGATCTCCTCGTGGTCCCGAGCGCCGCTACGCTATAGCGAATCATTACGATAAGTCAACAGCCAATAGTCTGCCTGCCTGCGATCACTTGGCCGTGAGTGAACGTGACGCCTGAGCGTCTCGATCACGGCTAAGCGATCGATACGCAACTTGCGTACCCTTACGGTACTTCTTACGTAGATAGCGTACAGTGTTCTTAGACCTCATAAAGGGTTATATATACGATAAATATTTAGCTTTATCAGGACATAGAGGGAGGAGCCAGAGCACACCAGAATCTAAATTATTTCTTAAAGTGCCCATGTCTCCTGCGGAGCCCGTCTATTCCCCATGGTCCTTACGGAGTCCCCAGCATCCACTAGGACGTTAGAGAAAAATAAAGCAGCCAGTATTTACCCTGCACAGAAATAAAATAACCCACCCAAATCTAACTCTTTCTGCACATGTTATATCTGCCTCCCCTGCAGTGCACATGGTTTTGCCCAACTGCTAAAAAATTTCCTGCTGCGATCAACTTGGAATTACCCCCATGGTTTTTCCCAACTGCTAACAAAATTCCTGCTGCGATCAACTTGGAATTACCCCCATAGTACATCAGTTGAGACCTAATTCCTTTTAACGATTCACCAAAAAAGAATCACAATTTCTGTTTCCAGTTCACATATTTTTCAGACTTATGCGCCCATTTCTTCATGAAAAGCAACATACTCACAGCCAAGATGTTTTCCTGTGCAAAAGTATAAGAATGAATAGTCCAATCCATTTGTTAAAACTTGCAGTTATGTGTGCTTTGGAGATGTGTTTTATATTTTAACATGTTGATAATAAATCAGATACATGAATATCTTTTGGTTCAGTGGTATATATACTGTATCACTATTTTGGGCTCCATTTAGATACGTAATGATCATCATAGTGAAAAATGTTATTGTGTGCAATTAATACAAAAATATATATACAGGTTGAGTATCCCTTATCCAAAATTCAAAATCACACATTTTTGGTTCCCCTACTGAGATAATGACACACAGACACATATATCAATATATATATATATATATATATATATATATATATATATACACACAACACAAATATCTTTATCTTGCGCTCAAAAGGAAAGCAGCACCGCAGGTGAGATCTCCGTTGACAAATCTCAAATTAACAGAAAACAGAAAAAACAATTCCTGAGTGCGCTGTATTGATGGTATAGATTTGACGGAAGTCCTTCCCAGCCATTAGTCAGTGATCCGGTCGGTGAAAACACTCCCTTTGTTGAGCTCACACCTTTTTAAGGTGAGGGAGTCTGCATATCCACATCACTTACTGGACACTCTTTTCACTGATGGAATTATTAAAAAATGGTTTATGAACAACATTTTTGAAAGATCTCATGATCTCAATTACTATTTTATGAATATTTTGTTATTAAATATTTTATTCTAATTGGCCTTGGGCCATTTGTTTGGGTGACTCTCTGGTGAGGAGTTATCCATTATAGGAACCCAGAAAATTCCGTCCTGCACAATATAAGATATACCCAGTGGGAAGGACTTCCGTCAAATCTATACAATCAATACAGCACACTCAGGAATTGTTTTTTCTGATATATATATGCACAAACAGACAGAGCCGGCCCTACGTATAGGCAAACTGGGCAAATGTCTAGGGCATTTGGTATGCCTAGGGGCACAAGCAGCTTCTGCTGATTAAAATTATATGTGGCATGCCTATATTCTGTGTGTTACTGCGACTGTATCGACATACGAAATGCTACATTACAGTATATTCCTGGAAATCACTGTAATGTAGCATTTCATATGTAGATACAACCACAGCTGAACACAGAATATAGGCATTCCGCATATCATTTTAATCAGAAGAAGCTGCTTGTGCCTACTAGCCACATAGTAATGCAAATAAGTGCATTTCCTCAAAAAAGGCATTACCAAAGCTGCCAGCTGACTCACGCCAGGACAGATCTGTATCCAAGCAGAGCCAGAGGTCCCAGTGTTAGCGGCCATGTGATTGGTGTGTGCGAGTGTATTGGTTGTGCAGTAGTGTTCGGCATATGTGTAAGGAGCATTATGTATATCATGTGTATAAATGCATTAATAATGTGCGGCATATGTGTAAGGGGCACTATGTGTGCTCTTATGTGTATAAGTGCACTAATACTGTGTGGCATATGTGAAAGGGACATTATGTGTGTCTTTATGTGTATAAGGGCATTAATAATGTGCGGCACATGTGTAAGGGACATTATGTGTATAAGGGCATTAATAAAGGTTGGCATGTGTAAGGCGCATTATGTTTATATGGACATTAATAATATGTGTCATGTGTAAGGGGCATTACTCTGTGGTATTATGTGTATAAATGCATCACTAATATGTGGCATTATGTGTATAAGGTGCTCTACTTTGTGGCATAATGTATAGAAAGGGCACTACTGAGTAGTCTAATGTGAATAAAGAGCAATATGGTGTGGTGCAATGTGAATAAGGAGCAATTCAGTGTGATGTAATGTGAATAAGGGGCACTACTGTGAGGAGTAACGTATAATAAGAATTTACTTACCGATAATTCTATTTCTCGTAGTCCGTAGTGGATGCTGGGACTCCGTCAGGACCATGGGGATTAGCGGCTCCGCAGGAGACAGGGCACAAAAGTAAAAGCTTTAGGATCAGGTGGTGTGCACTGGCTCCTCCCCCTATGACCCTCCTCCAAGCCTCAGTTAGGATACTGTGCCCGGACGAGCGTACACAATAAGGAAGGATTTTGAATCCCGGGTAAGACTCATACCAGCCACACCAATCACACTGTACAACCTGTGATCTGAACCCAGTTAACAGCATGATAACAGCGGAGCCTCTGAAAAGATGGCTCACAACAATAATAACCCGATTTTTGTAACAATAACTATGTACAAGTATTGCAGACAATCCGCACTTGGGATGGGCGCCCAGCATCCACTATGGACTACGAGAAATAGAATTATCGGTAAGTAAATTCTTATTTTCTCTGACGTCCTAGTGGATGCTGGGACTCCGTCAGGACCATGGGGATTATACCAAAGCTCCCAAACGGGCGGGAGAGTGCGGATGACTCTGCAGCACCGAATGAGAGAACTCCAGGTCCTCCTCAGCCAGGATATCAAATTTGTAGAATTTTGCAAACGTGTTTGCCCCTGACCAAGTAGCAGCTCGGCAAAGTTGTAAAACCGAGACCCCTCGGGCAGCCGCCCAAGATGAGCCCACCTTCCTTGTGAAATGGGCATTTACATATTTTGGCTGTGGCAGGCCTGCCACAGAATGTGCAAGCTGAATTGTACTACACATCCAACTAGCAATCGTCTGCTTAGAAGCAAGAGCACCCAGTTTGTTGGGTGCATACAGGATAACAGCAAGTCAGTTTTCCTGACTCCAGCCGTCCTGGAAACCTATATTTTCAGGGCCCTGACAACATCTAGCAACTTGGAGTCCTCCAAGTCCCTAGTAGCCGCAGGTACCACAATAAGCTGGTTCAGGTGAAACGCTGACACCACCTTAGGGAGAAACTGGGGACGAGTCCGCAGCTCTGCCCTGTCCGAATGGACAATCAGATATGGCTTTTGTGAGACAAAGCCGCCAATTCTGACACTCGCCTGGCCGAGGCCAGGGCCAACAGCATGGTCACTTTTCATGTGAGATATTTCAAATCCACAGATTTGAGCGGTTTAAAATGTGATTTGAGGAATCCCAGAACTACGTTGAGATCCCACAGTGCCACTGGAGGCACAAAAAGGGGGTTGTATATGCAATACTCCCTTGACAAACTTCTGGACTTCAGGAACTGAAGCCAATTCTTTCTGGAAGAAAATTGACAGGGCCGAAATTTGAACCTTAATGGACCCCAATTTGAGGCCCATAGACACTCCTGTTTGCAGGAAATGCAGGAATCGACCGAGTTGAAATTTCTTCGTGGGGCCTTCCTGGCCTCACACCACGCAACATATTTTCGCCACATGTGGTGATAATGTTGTGCGGTCCCCTCCTTCCTGGCTTTGACCAGGGTAGGAATGACCTCTTCTGGAATGCCTTTTTCCCTTAGGATCCGGCGTTCCACCGCCATGCCGTCAAACGCAGCCGCGGTAAGTCTTGGAACAGACCTGGTACTTGCTGAAGCAAGTCCCTTCTTAGCGGCAGAGGCCATGAGTCCTCTGTGAGCATTTCTTGAAGTTCCGGGTGCCACGTCCTTCTTGGCCAATCCGGAGCCACGAGTATAGTTCTTACTCCTCTACGTCTTATAATTCTCAGTACCTTGGGTATGAGAAGCAGAGGAGGGAACACATACACCGACTGGTACACCCACGGTGTTACCAGAACGTCCACAGCTATTGCCTGAGGGTCTCTTGACCTGGCGCAATACCTGTCTAGTTTTTTGTTCAGACGGGACGCCATCATGTCCACCTTTGGTCTTTCCCAACAGTTCACAATCATGTGGAATACTTCCCGATGAAGTCCCCACTCTCCCGGGTGGAGGTCGTGCCTGCTGAGGAAGTCTGCTTCCCAGTTGTCCACTCCCGGAATGAACACTGCTGACAGTGCTATCACATGATTTTTCGCCCAGCGAAGAATCCTTGCAGTTTCTGCCATTGCCCTCCTGCTTCTTGTGCCGCCCTGTCTGTTTACGTGGGCGACTGCCGTGATGTTGTCCCACTGGATCAATACCGGCTGACCTTGAAGCAGAGGTCTTGCTAAGCTTAGAACATCGTAAATTGCCCTTAGCTCCAGTATATTTATGTGGAGAGAAGTCTCCAGACTTGATCACACTCCCTGGAAATTTTTTCCCTGTGTGACTGCTCCCCAGCCTCTCAGGCTGGCATCCGTGGTCACCAGGACCCAGTCCTGAATGCCGAATCTGCGGCCCTTTAGTAGATGAGCACTCTGCAGCCACCGCAGAAGAAACACCCTTGTCCTTGGAGACAGGGTTATCCGCTGATGCATCTGAAGATGCGATCCGGACCATTTTTCCAGCAGATCCCACTGAAAAGTTCTTGCGTGAAATCTGCCGAATGGAATCGCTTCGTAAGAAGCCACCATTTTTCCCAGGACCCTTGTGCAATGATGCACTGACACTTTTCCTGGTTTTAGGAGGTTCCTGACTAGCTCGGATAACTCCCTGGCTTTCTTCTCCGGGAGAAACACCTTTTTCTGGACTGTGTCCAGAATCATCCCTAGGAACAGCAGACGTGTCGTCGGAAACAGCTGCGGTTTTGGAATATTTAGAATCCACCCGTGCTGTCGTAGAACTACTTGAGATAGTGCTACTCCGACCTCCAACTGTTCTCTGGACCTTGCCCTTATCAGGAGATCGTCCATTTTCTTTGAAGAAGAATCATCATTTCGGCCATTACCTTGGTAAGGACCCGGGGTGCCGTGGACAATCCAACCGGCAGCGTCTGAAACTGATAGTGACAGTTCTGTACCACGAACCTGAGGTACCCTTGGTGAGAAGGGCAAATTGGGACATGGAGGTAAGCATCCCTGATGTCCCGGGACACCATATAGTCCCCTTCTTCCTGGTTCGCTATCACTGCTCTGAGTGACTCCATCTTGATTTGAACCTTTGTATGTAAGTGTTCAAATATTTCAGATTTAGAATAGGTCTCACCGAGCCGTCTGGCTTCAGTACCACAATATAGTGTGGAATAATACCCCTTTCTTTGTTGTAGGAGGGGTACTTTGATTATCACCTGCTGGGAATACAGCTTGTGAATTGTTTCCACTACTGCCTCCCTGTCGGAGGGAGACGTTGGTAAAGCAGACTTCAGGAACCTGCGAGGGGGAGACGTCTCGAATTTCCAATCTGTACCCCTGGGATACTACTTGTAGGATCCAGGGGTCCACTTGCGAGTGAGCCCACTGCGTGCTGAAACTCTTGAGATGACCCCCCACCGCACCTGAGTCCGCTTGTACGGCCCCAGCGTCATGCTGAGGACTTGGCAGAAGCGGTGGAGGGCTTCTGTTCCTGGGAATGGGCTGCCTGCTGCAGTCTTCTTCCCTTTCCTCTATCCCATGGCAGATATGACTGGCCTTTTGCCCGCTTGCCCTTATGGGGACGAAAGGACTGAGGCTGAAAAGACGTTGTCTTTTTCTCCTTTATACGGCAATACTTCCATGTGCCGTTTGGAATCTGCATCACCTGACCACTGTCGTGTCCATAAACAACTTCTGGCAGATATGGACATCGCACTTACTCTTGATGCCAGAGTGCAAATATCCCTCTGTGCATCTCGCATATATAGAAATGCATCCTTTAAATGCTCTATAGTCAATAAAATACTGTCCCTGTCAAGGGTATCAATATTTTCAGTCAGGGAATCCGACCAAGCCACCCCAGCGCTGCACATCCAGGCTGAGGCGATCGCTGGTCGCAGTATAACACCAGTATGTGTGTATATACTTTTTAGGATATTTTCCAGCCTCCTATCAGCTGGCTCCTTGAGGGCGGCCCTATCTGGAGACGGTACCGCCACTTGTTTTGATAAGCGTGTGAGCGCCTTATCCACCCTAAGGGGTGTTTCCCAACGCGCCCTAACTTCTGGCGGGAAAGGGTATACCGCCAATAATTTTCTATCGGGGGAAACCCACGCATCATCACACACTTCATTTAATTTATCTGATTCAGGAAAAACTACAGATAGTTTTTTCACACTCCACATAATACCCTTTTTTGTGGTACTTGTAGTATCAGAAATATGTAACACCTCCTTCATTGCCCTTAACAAGTAACGTGTGGCCCTAAAGGAAAATACGTTTGTTTCTTCACCGTCGACACTGGAGTCAGTGTCCGTGTCTGTGTCGACCGACTGAAGTAAAAGGACGTTTTAACGCCCCTGACGGTGTTTGAGACGCCTGGACAGGTACTAATTGGTTTGCCGGCCGTCTCATGTCGTCAACCGACCTTGCAGCGTGTTGACATTATCACGTAATTCCTTAAATAAGCCATCCATTCCGGTGTCGACTCCCTAGAGAGTGACATCACCATTACAGGCAATTGCTCCGCCTCCTCACCAACATCGTCCTCATACATGTCGACACACACGTACCGACACACAGCACACACACAGGGAATGCTCTG
Source organism: Pseudophryne corroboree (assembly GCF_028390025.1). Lineage (NCBI taxonomy): Eukaryota > Metazoa > Chordata > Amphibia > Anura > Myobatrachidae > Pseudophryne > Pseudophryne corroboree. The sequence goes on from NC_086450.1 coordinate 120,412,397, forward strand.
ATAGAGGACAGGACCCCACTAGCCCTTTGGAGAGACAGAGGGAGAGTTTGCCAGCACACACCAAAACGCTATAATTATACAGGGACAACCTTTATATAAGTGTTTTTCCCTTATAGCATCTTAATATATATAATCATATCGCCAAATAAGTGCCCCCCCTCTCTGTTTTAACCCTGTTTCTGTAGTGCAGTGCAGGGGAGAGCCTGGGAGCCTTCCCACCAGCATTTCTGTGAGGGAAAATGGCGCTGTGTGCTGAGGAGAATAGGCCCCGCCCCCTTTTCGGCGGGCTTCTTCTCCCGTTTTTCTGAGACCTGGCAGGGGTTAAATACATCCATATAGCCCCAGGGGCTATATGTGATGTATCTTTTAGCCAGTATAGGTATTTCATTGCTGCCCAGGGCGCCCCCCCCAGCGCCCTGCACCCTCAGTGATCGCTGGTGTGAAGTGTGCTGACAACAATGGCGCACAGCTGCAGTGCTGTGCGCTACCTCATGAAGACTGAAAAGTCTTCTGCCGCCGGTTTCTGGACCTCTTCACTCTTCGGCATCTGCAAGGGGGTCGGCGGCGCGGCTCTGGGACCGGACTCCATGGCTGGGCCTGTGTTCGATCCCTCTGGAGCTAATGGTGTCCAGTAGCCTAAGAAGCCAATCCATCCTGCACACAGGTGAGTTCACTTCTTCTCCCCTAAGTCCCTCGTAGCAGTGAGCCTGTTGCCAGCAGGACTCACTGAAAATAAAAAACCTAACAAAACTTTTACTCTAAGCAGCTCTTTAGGAGAGCCACCTAGATTGCACCCTTCTCGGCCGGGCACAAAAATCTAACTGAGGCTTGGAGGAGGGTCATAGGGGGAGGAGCCAGTGCACACCACCTGATCCTAAAGCTTTTACTTTTGTGCCCTGTCTCCTGCGGAGCCGCTAATCCCCATGGTCCTGACGGAGTCCCAGCATCCACTAGGACGTCAGAGAAATAAGGTTAAGTGGTACTGCTGTGTGATGTAACGTGAATAAGGGACGCTGGAGGTAATTCAGATCTTATCGCAGCAGCAAATTTGTTAGCTAATGGGCAAAACCACTGCAGGAGGGGCAGATATAACATGTGCAGACAGAGTTAGATTTGGGTGGGTTATATTGTTTCTGTGCAGGGTAAATACTGGCTACTTTATTTTTACACTGCAATTTTGATTTCAGTTTGTAAACCCCCCCATTAAAATCTAGCTCTCTCTGCACATGTTATATTTACCTCCCCTGCAGTGCACATGGTTTTGCCCATTAGCTAACAAGTTTGCTGCTGTGATCAGATCTGAATTAGGCCCACTATCGCATGATAAAATGTGAATAAAGTTGCACTACTGTGTGGCATAATTTGAATTGGGGGTACTATCGTGTGGCCATGCCCCTTCCCAGCAAGAACACACCCCTTTTTGAGCTGTGTGCCAAATATGCGCACTGTTCCTATTTAAAATATAGGGGGCAGGAGCATTAAAACGAGGACTGCTATGGGTGAGGGGTGATCGTGCTGGAAAAGGGGTGCAGGTTCATAAGCGGAACTAGCGGCGGTGCTAGGGGACACCACCCAAAATCTTGCCTAGGGCATCATATTGGTTAGGGCCGGCTCTGCAAACAGAAAACCCAGCACTCACCAAAGTAAGCTCACTTATCCTCAACAATTCAATAAATAAATGATGGGGGTTTAGTTAGTAGATTGGCCAATGCACGGAAGCCTGCAAACCGATCGCCAAGGTACCCCACCTTCATGCAGGTCCTACACTATCACAGAGTCTTAAAACCTGACTACTTCACTGCTGTTACACACATCATCTGCCTGCTAGATTTAATGTGCACCTGCCATGCACTTTATGGCTATTAAAGGTACACTAGTCACCTTACATTGGCTTAGACAGATTGCTAAGGAACAGCTGAGACAGGTTCAGGATAATAGAGTCCACACAGGGGTGCATGAGAAAGCTAGTGGACACGGTTAATAAGAGTTAACCATAGATTAACCCAGTCATATACACAAATAGAGTGTTACGTGCAACTCACCCTATGAATGGTAAGTGCATTGCTGTACCCCGCTTATGGGGTGGTGAGTGCTGTGGTTTTTTATTTGTGGCGCATCTATGGTGCATCTTATTACCATATACGATAAAAGTGCGCTGAATGTCGCAGCACTATGTCCCTTAAGAGAAAGCAAGCAGTCGTACACATGGTATTACTGAGGTCCAACGCTCAGAGATATATGTATTTGATATTAAAAGTTATGCATACTAAATAACATATATAAATATGGTTACAGAATTATAGTTACAAAAGAAGCAGTTGCAGTTACATAAGAATCAGTTACAGCTACATAAGAATTAGTTACAGCCAATATACATACGCAGGTTTTCCAGGCAGCCAGTTATCAGGTAGGAGACTTCTGATAAGGGTGTGTGTGTGTGTGTGTGTGTGTGTGTGTGTGTGTGTGTGTGTGTGAGAATGTATGAGAGTGAATGAGAATGTATGAGAGAGCCTGATTCTGATTCTTTTTATACAGTAAAATAATGGGTGTATACAACAGTGGGTTTCATCTTCTTCCATTGGTCCAGAGGCCAGACCTCTAAGGAACTTGACGGCTAATAAGTCAGTGTGAGGGCTTTTGTCCTATGTTGCAGGCACATGTGTTTGCCCTCAGGGCCATGCTGTGAAGCCAGTTCCAACTGAACAGTATCCACACTATGCTCTGCACAAATAATCCATACATATCTTATATTACTGTGAATTTTGCAGTCTCAGTGTGCAACGGTTCATCCGTAATGACCAGATTACTGATGGTAAAACACTGATTAATCTGAGACTAAACAGGATATGCTTAACTTGTTCCATTCCAATAATACATATATATCTGGTATTTATTATATAAATACAATTTAATACAAGTCTTGGTGCTAAACATCTTTTGTCTATGTGTTGTATGAATATGTGTTGAATATGTCTTTGTGGCTTCTCTGTGTGAATGCGTATGCTACCGTATATCGCTTCGTGTAAGCGCACGCATGCCGGTAACGCACACAAACAGAGGCCACTCTGGAGTTTACATGTAGTGTGTATGTAATATTTTTGACTTCGACGGTCCACCCTTTGACAGTAATCAATAACTGTCATAACTGACACATTAAACATAATTAAAAATATTTCAAACAATAACTGGTGACCTAGACACACGTATATGTATTCATTTTGCAAATCAGACATTGACTATAGTTGGGGAAGACAGGGAAGAGGACGGGACATCCTCTATATGTGCTCGGCGGTCGCGGGACCACTGGTTGGGTGTGGGACGACATTCAACCTTAAGAGTATGCTGGGACAGTGCTATAGCCTATGATGTCTGATCTGAACGATCGTTGCATACATACATGTACCTACGTCGTTGCACACTGATGTTCGGATTCGATAGAGGTTTTGCTGGGTAAAGGGAGAAAACACAAACAAGTCGTGAAAGAGACGAATAAAATTTTCATGGTATATATTCCTATCACTCCCTGAACTTTGTCTGGATCGTACACCAAATCTGTTTCATCATTGAACAAGGGTTATTATTTCAGGTAGTGTCCTTCCTAGATAACATAAACCTTCGGAGCTCGGGGAGAGCCACTCATAAACTTTTCTTCCACATATATAATAATGAGCTCTTTATCTGCTCTGTGTGAATAGGCCATGGTCTAATTGTTCCTGATTACCTCCCAATTTCCTGATTTCCTGAAATTGGTGAGATTTAAACATACCAGGGACTTATCTATGTTACTGGTGGATCTTAAGACTAGGGGGTCTAGTTATATTATGTTCCTTGTCCACCGTCCCGTCCCCCCTTCCCCGTGTAATTCAAGTACCTCAGCTAACTCTAAAGAATATGGCATTAATCCTACATTATTTTGTCTTAGAGGTACCTGTGAGCACATCCAACATTCCGTTTGGTTTAAGACCTTACCCACTAGTGAGTGGTAATCACTCAAGGGATGTCTGTCAAATGCTGCCTTATTGCTAGACTGACATCTCTGGATGCACTCATCTTCAATTATAGGGTCACAATAACTACAATATACAGTATTCTTCAGACAATAGCCTATCACGTTACCTCCGAACTCCGTAACTACTAGACCTTTGATTTACCTTGGCTTTAAACAAAGTGATAGGCTGATCCTGGGATCCTATAAAGGCATCACTCCTTTCTCCAGAACCAGTTCCAGTCCCACACTCGACTCCTCATGACACCTCACAAAAATAGAATGTCCTGAAAAAAAAAGTTTGTCAAAAGAAAAAGAATGATAGAACAAAACAAATCTTGCTTATAGCAAACCATTACTACGACTGGTCTTTTTGTAATCCTTTAGTACGCTCAGGTAGTGTTCAACAGTGCCGCCTCTCAGTCTTCACGGAACAGATTCTCGAGTGATATTTCTGCGATTTCACTCCCTTTACGAGTTCCTTCCAGACTAACGACTGTCTTGCGATGGGAATCGTGGACCCAAGTCTCTCTCTCGGCTACTTTCACTGAAATCGTGCTGTCAACAAAACTTGGTACGGTCCTTCCCACCTGTCTATTAGGCAACCTGAGTGTAAGAATAATCACACAGTCTCTTGGTTCACAATCAAGACAGTGAAACAGAAAATACACATGAACTAATCAGCGCTAGAAGGAAAACCACATTCACCCTGTGCAATAGTGTACACCTCCACTTCACAAATTCTGTGAGTGCGTTACCACTTAGTAAATTTATGTAAATATGTTCAATTTCGTCCGTCCTTAAGATACCACCAATTCTCTAAAAAATAATAAGGAACACATAATAGTGCAGATGGTCTAAATAATTCAAATATATCTTTACTGCACGATGTCCACTTACAAACGAATCCTTTTTAAAGGCGTGTTAGATTATCCACACAGGCAATGCAGCAAGAGACCTTTTCAGGATGTTCAACTCGTTGTATAGTTTACCATAAAAGATAAAAAAAATGTGCAAGATAGTGCAGATGGATAAAAACAATAGCAGCTTTGATACAAAAGTGCACGGACGAAATTGAACATATTTACATAAATTTACTAAGTGGTAACGCACTCACAGAATTTGTGAAGTGGAGGTGTACACTATTGCACAGGGTGAATGTGGTTTTCCTTCTAGCGCTGATTAGTTCATGTGTATTTTCTGTTTCACTCTCTGTATTTTGAGTAATTTGGTTGCTTACTCTTACACAGAAACTACAGCTGCATTGTGGGGGATTTTTGTTGCGCACAATTGCTATAATCTTTGTGTATTGGACTCACAATCAAGACAGTTAGTAGTTGGCATACCAGGAATCAACAGTTTCAAGTTCTTTTGTTAAGTTCTCAAATGCTGGCTCATCTCGGTAAGGTACTATACTGTCACCTCATTGGTGTATTTCTGATCATGGTGCGCATCGATCATGACATTAGGTTGTCCTCCAAAAAAAAATAATTAAAAAAAAAAAATTTCAAAGAGGGTGATTCGTTAAGTGGGGATCTGGGAGTGGTTCCGATGCTACATAACACTAGTGGCAGTGTCTATGACCACAATAGTCCAGTTTCAGCTATCACTTTGCTCCTACTCCTAGGGATACCATATCTACACACAAATTCCTGCACAATTGTCTTTGCAGTAAACACAGCAGTATTTGAAGCATCAGGGAATGCCTCTACCCAGTTTGAGAAAACATCAGTGCACACCAGTACATATTTCAAATTCCTACAGAGTGTTAACTGTATGAAGTCGATTTGTATTACCTGAAAAAGTCTGTCTGCAGGAGGAGTATGGGATGGCTCTGTTAGTGCTACCTTACCAAATGTTCTTCCTCATGCAAGTAAGACAGGTTATTGCTTTCCTGCTTGCCTGAGAAGAGAACCCTGGTGCACGCCAGTAAGCTCTTACTAATTTGCACATACCTCCCTAACCCTAAGTGAGTCAGATCATGTGCCGCCTCAGTTAGGCCTGGGAGATACGTCCTGGGGGCCACTGGCTTACCTTCTCCATCTCTCCAGAGACCTGAGGACTCCTAACCATACCCCTTCGCCTTCCAGACCTCCTTTTCCTGTAGAGAACACACATTTTCATCTTAATTTAATTATTGTGTGTTTGCAATGTAGAGTACCATGAGCATCACTCAAAAACCATCTCTAGAGTTGGTATATATATTGGCTGACGTATCTTCTGCCAACTCGCATGCCCTGGTCATTGAGACCAGGTCAGCGACCAGTGCTACATGCGTTCTGTCCAAAGGTTTCAGTTTCTATAATACCTCGGTCATCTACAACAGCATATCCTGTGACATGTTTGTTTGTTTGTTTGTCTATGGTAACTATCATCAGTCTAGGGGGGGGGGGGGGGGAAATCAGGTCTGCGATCACTAACGGGCTGTCATTTATGTCTGGTCTTGTAGTAAAAGTCTGATTCAGATATTCCATACCATCATGCATATCAGTGTCCATACAAAATTTCCCTTCACCAGTATTCTCATTCTCCATCCTTTGTGCATTACAAGGCACATTCAGGAATATACTGGTGTCATCCGTGATAGCTCCCTTTTGTGCTGATGAGACATACCGGGTTCGGGCAGAACTTTGAAGGACCGATACGGCATGTGGTGCATGAACTGTCAAATCATATACCAGTACTACGTCCTAAGTATTTGACCCTTGTCCTACACAACTGCAGTTTATCCCTTGAGACCTTGTGTCCTGTCTGGAAGAGATAAAACAGAAACTGTTTAGTATCTGCCAGGAACGACTCAAATGAATCAGCGCATAACAACAAGTCATCAACATATTGTATCAGCACCAACCCATTCTCAGGCTGAAAGGACTGTAAACAGTCATGTAGGGCTTGGGAGAAAATACTCAGGCTGTCACTTGAAACCTTGGGAGAATCGGGTCCATGTATTGTACCCCCTCTGTGAACGCAAAGATGAAAAAACTGTGAAGAAAACAGAATAGAGGTTGGTGACAGCAGAGCCGGCCCTAACCAATATGATGCCCTGGGCAAGATTTTGGCTGGTGCCCCCTAGCACCACTGCTAGTTCCGCCTCTGACCCTGCACCCCTTTCCCAGCACCATCACCCCCCACCCATAGCAGTCCTTTTTTTTCCCTACCCCCTGTAATTTAAATAGGAACAGTGTGCACATTCGGCGCACAACCAAAAAAGGTATGTGTTTTTGCTGGCAAGGGGCATGGCCACACAATAGTACCCCCAATTCAAATTATGCCTCACAGTAGTGCAACTTTATTCACAATTTATTATGCGATAGTGTCCCTTATTCACATTACATCACATAGTAGTACCACTTTACCTTATATACGTTACTCCTCACAGTAGTGCCCCTCATTCACATAACACCATACTGAATTGCTCCTTATTCACATTACACCACACCATATTGCTCCTTATTTTCATTACCCCACACCATATTGCTCCTTATTCACATTACACCACACCATATTGCTCCTTATTCACATTACACCACACCATATTGCTCTTTATTCTCGTTACACCACACCATATTGCTCCTTATTCACATTACACCACACCATATTGCTCTTTATTCACATTAGACCACACAGTAGTGCCCTTTCTATACATTACGCCACACAGTAGAGCACCTTATACACATAATGCCACACATTGGTAATGCATTTATACACATAATACCACACAGTAATGCCCCTTACACATATGACACACATTATTAATGTCCTTATAAACATAATGCACCTTACACATTATGCCAACCCTTATTAATTTAATGCCCTTATACACATAATTTCCCTTACACATATGCCACACATTGTTAATGCCCTTATACACGTAATGACACACATAAAGTCCCTTACACATATGCCGCACATTATTAGTGCCCTTATACACATAATGACACACATAGTGTCCCTTACACATATGTTACACATTATTAATGCCCTTATACACATAATGACACATATAGTTCCTGGCGTGAGTCAACTGGCAGCTCTGTTAATGTCGGGTGCCTATTTTTTATGAAAATCCATCTTATTTGCATTGCTATGTGGCTAGGATGCACAAGCAGCTTCTGCTGATTAAAATGATATGCGGCATGCCTGTATATTGTGTGCAATTGTGGCTGTATATGCATATGAAATACTACACACAGAGTATAGGCATGCCGCATATCATTTTAATCAGCAGAAGCTGCTTGTGCCCCTAGGCATACCAGATGCCCTAGGCAATTGCCTAGTTTGCCTATACCTAAGGCCGGCTCTGGGTGACAGTAAAGTTTGTAGAGGTGGAGAGGATTTTATTAAAATGACAGCTGGATTGGACACTACGGGGAATTGATTCTTAAATACTTGGTCTACGCCCCTTAAATCTTGTGCTTGCTGTGTCACTACTGGGACTACCTCAGCCATCAATCCAGTGTCCTGTCCATCTTAAGTTCATAGGGAACCCGGTATCAGTGAGATAATTTCCTCTACCTGTGATGGACATGAATCAAGAACAGTGGAATGCAACATTAGTCTTTGAGGAGTATCTAACATACCTTGTACTTCCTGAGCGGGAGTACAATATATGTATTACACATTTCAATCTACACAACAAAATCTCTGTCGATTAAGTTAGTCAGGGGCCACTGCTGCTAGAAGAAAAGAAAAAGGTTTAGCATCATAGAGGCCAAATCGTAACTTCTGCAGGTTTTGTCAAAGTGTGATGTTGCACTTCTCTTGTTACTCCAATTTGCCGAATTAGTGTTTACCAGTGATCTCTTCCCAACGGAGAATTTTCTAGTACTGCAAAAAAAAGCTTCTAGGTCATGCGAAGTATTCATTTAATCCTTCTCATCCCGTATTAAGGGTCTGTACATGGGCCCTCAATCCGAGTTGTTCGCTCGCAAGCTGCTTTTAGCAGCATTGCACACACTAAGCCGCCACCTACTGGGAGTGAATCTTAGTTTAGCAGAATTGCGAACGAAAGATTCGCAATATTGCGAAAAGATTTCTCTGTGCAGTTTCTGAGTAGCTCGAGACTTACTCTTCCAGTGCGATCAGTTCAGTGCTTGCCGTTCCTGGTTTGACGTCACAAACACACCCAGCGTTCGCCCAGACACTCCCCCGTTTCTTCAGCCACTCCCGCGTTTTTTTCCAGAAATGGCAGCGTTTTTTCACACACTCCCATAAAACGGACAGTTTCCGCCCAGAAATACCCACTTCCTGTCAATCACACTCCGATCACCAGAACGAAGAAAAAACCCCATAAAGCCGTGAGTAAAATACCAAACTACTTAGCAAATTTACTTGGCGCAGTCGCAGTGCGAACATTGCGCATGCGCAATTAGCGGAAAATCGCTGCGATGCGAAGAAAATTACAGAGCGAACAACTCGGAATGAGGGCCATGGTCCAACAAACATTTACCGAGCTTCTTCTAGACAAGGGTATTCCTAGAAATGAATACTTCTTACGTGATAGTTAAAAAAATAAGTACCCTGGGGGTTACGCCTTCCCTGTCCGCTTTCCTACTGGGAAATACTAATGTGTTATTACTTTCCTGATTTTTATTTTATTTATGGGTCTTACTATATATGTACTTGAATGGCTCCATACTTATCAGTTCCACTGGTCTCAGCCACTTCCCCTGCTGGCTATAGCTCCTCTTTTACCAGTTGGATATGACTCCTCTGAGTGCATGAGAAATGGCTGAAACCAGAGTTGGGTCACCATCTCCTCCTAAATAAAACTTTAGACATTCATTAGTACATATTATAGGTTACATTTATATTTTTCATATTTTTTTATTATTTTCTATACAGTAGTTTGTATACTGGCTGTAACTGCTTCCACATCCACATATGGCGGTGTACTTGCTTTCTCTTTTTACTTCCTCATTGTCACTACGAGTTCAAACAGTTATTATGTTTTCGTTCTTGTCTTTTATGACTTTGGTTAAACATATTTGTTTTCATACTACCTGCAATACCTTAGGATCAAAACCACCAATCACTGTGTCAGGAATCTGCATTCTCCATCGCAACACTTACTGTGGAACTACAGGTTCCAGCAGTTCAGTTCTGTTCCAGTTTTCAGTCTACTGCAGCCTGGAGTACACAGTGCTTCAGCTAACTCACAGCTGATCTGAACACCCAATCCAGCGGGGTGTGTTCTCACAGAGATGCAACATCCAATCATCACAGACCAAGGGGTATAAACCCCAGTTCCTGGCTCAGTCTCATCGCCTTGGACAACGCGTCACATCCTTTGAACAGGCATCTCCTGTCTTCAGTCCTCTGTCTGCAGAGATTCCCCAGTGTATTGGACCTGTGGAACTACAGGTTCCAGCAGTTCAATTCCAGTTCCGTTTCCGTTTCCAGTTCCAGTCTGCAATCCCCTGTTTCCAGCGATCTCCTATTTCTGGCATTTCCAAGTTGTTTCCCTGTTCCAGTGGTCCTGTGGAACTACAAGTACCAGCATCCATTCCAGCTTTCCTACGAGTCACATTCGGTGTACAAGTTCTCCTGGTTCCTGTGTTCCTGTTTCCAGTGGTTTCCTTGTTGTCATTCTTCAGTCTTCAGATTGCTATGAACTCCAGCCACAGTTTGCCACAACAACTTGCAGTAAGAGACTTTCTTCAGGTGTTCTCCCATTACTCAGCCTGTGCACCTGATTACCAGCATCTAGCATTGTGCATTGCATTCAGCACTTAACAACTTGCTGTGTTAGAACTGTCTCCTGCTAGGGTCTTGCTTGGCTTAAAGACGTGTGCTTCTACAGAGACTGTGTGCTTTGATTGCTATGTTATATATCGGAGTTTCGTTTGCAGCATCTGATTTCATTATTGCCTTATCATTTATATCAAGTTACAAGTTCATCTTCATTGCTCATTTGTTACCAGTGACTTTTGAAATATTCATTTATCGGATTAAGTTATTATTTATTGGTCCTGTCATCCGTTATCCCTGTGTGATAATAAATATCAAGCGCACATTGGCGGAACTTTTCGTCAGTCTCCCCGTTTCCTCTATCACTCCTACGCTGACCCACTAGTGCCCCCTCCGGGGACAGACAAAGTTACAGAATCCTGACAGTTTGTCCAAGGCCCATGGACCCGGACGGTGGTCAGAGTGTGGGGACAGGGTCTCTCCAAAGTTCAGTGTCACGACTCAATGATCAAGAGTCAAGTGTCAATGGACCTAACCCGGTTCCAGCCGATTCCAGCATCCTCGGATCAAATCCGGTCCTATCCGTCAGTACGAGGACTCCTCCGGTTTCCAGCCGGTTCAAGCTCTTCCGGACCCAATCCGGTCCTATCCATCTGTCCGGATCAGCCTCCTTCGGTTCCAGCCGATTTATGTAAGCCTCCTTCGGTTCCAGCCGATTCCAGCATCTTCGGATCAAATCCGGTCCTATCCGTCAGTCCGAAGACTCCTCCGGTTCCAGCCGGTTCAAGCTTTTCTGGACCCAATCCGGTCCCATCCGTCTGTCCAGATCAGTCTCCTTCGGTTCCAGCCGATTCCAGTAAGACTCCACTGGTTCCAGCCAGCCTGAGTGGCTTCAATGATGGGCTACCTCCTTCGGTTCCTGCCGATTCCAGCATCCCCGGATCAAATCCGGTCCTATCCGTCAGTCCGAGGACTCCTCCGGTTCCAGCCGGTTCAAGCTTTTCTGGACCCAATCCGGTCCCATCCGTCTGTCCAGATCAGTCTCCTTCGGTTCCAGCCGATTCCAGTAAGACTCCTCCGGTTCAAGCTCTTCCGGACCCAATCCGGTCCCATCCGTCGGTCCGGATCAGCCTCCTTCGGTTCCAGCCGATTCCAGTAAGCCTCCTTCGGTTCCAGCCGATTCCAGTAAGCCTCCTTCGGTTCCAGCCGATTCCAGCATCCTCGGATCAAATCCGGTCCTATCCGTCAGTCCAAGGACTCCTCCGGTTCCAGCCGGTTCAAGCTTTTCTGGACCCAGTCCGGTCCCATCCGTCTGTCCGGATCAGCCTCCTTTGGTTCCAGCCGATTCCAGTAAGACTCCTCCGGTTCAAGCTCTTCCGGACCCAATCCGGTCCCATCCATCTGTCCGGATCAGCCTCCTTCGATTCCAGCCGATTACAGTAAGACCCCCCCCGGTTCCAGCTGGTTCAAGCTCTTCCGGACCCAATCCGGTCCCATCCGTCTGTCCAGATCAGCCTCCTTCGGTTCCAGCCGATTCCAGCATCCTCGGATCAAATCCGGTTCTATCCGTCAGTCCGAGGACTCCTCCGGTTCCAGCTTTTCTGGACCCAGTCCGGTCCCATCCGTCTGTCCAGATCAGCCTCCTTCGGTTCCAGCCGATTCCAGTAAGACTCCACTGGTTCCAGCCAGCCTGAGTGGCTCCAATGATGGGCTACCTCCTTCGGTTCCAGCCGATTCCAGTAAATTCTGTCTCAAATGACCATGAATGGTCTAGTTGCTCTGATGCCAAAAGTTTTTCTTCTGAAGATGAAAGTTGGGAAGACTTTTGAGGACCTCTGCTTTTGTGTATTCCTAAAGTTCTTCTTCAAGGATCCGCCAAGTTCCAGCGTGGGTGTTCGGTGCCCACCCATAAAAAGGGGGGTACTGTCAGGAATCTGCATTCTCCATCGCATCACTTACTGTGGAACTACAGGTTCCAGCAGTTCAGTTCTGTTCCAGTTTTCAGTCTACTGCAGCCTGGAGTACACAGTGCTTCAGCTAACTCACAGCTGATCTGAACACCCAATCCAGCGGGGTGTGTTCTCACAGAGATGCAACATCCAATCATCACAGACCAAGGGGTATAAACTCCAGTTCCTGGCTCAGTCTCATCGCCTTGGACAACGCGTCACATCCTTTGAACAGGCATCTCCTATCTTCAGTCCTCTGTCTGCAGAGATTCCCCAGTGTATTGGACCTGTGGAACTACAGGTTCCAGCAGTTCCATTCCAGTTCTGTTTCCAGTTCCAGTCTGCAATTCCCTGTTTCCAGCGATCTCCTATTTCTGGCATTTCCAAGTTGTTTCCCTGTTCCAGTGTTCCTGTGGAACTACAAGTACCAGCATCCATTCCAGCTTTCCTACAAGTCACATTCGGTGTACAAGTTCTGCTGGTTCCTGTTTCCAGTGGTTTCCTTGTTGTCATTCTTCAGTCTTCAGTTTGCTATGAACTCCAGCCACAGTTTGCCACAACAACTTGCAGTAAGAGACTTTCTTCAGGTGTTCTTCCATTACTCAGCCTGTGCACCTGATTACCAGCATCTAGCATTGTGTATTGCATTCAGCACTTAACAACTTGCTGTGTTAGAACTGTCTCCTGCTAGGGTCTTGCTTGGCTTAAAGACGTGTGCTTCTACAGAGACTGTGTGCTTTGATTGCTATTTGTTATATATCGGAGTTTCGTTTGCTGCATCTGATTTCATTATTGCCTTATCATTTATATCAAGTTACAAGTTCATCTTCATTGCTCATTTGTTACCAGTGACTTTTGAAATATTCATTTATCGGATTAAGTTATTATTTATTGGCCCTGTGTGATAATAAATATCAAGCGCACATTGGCGGAACTTTTCGTCAGTCTCCCCGTTTCCTCTATCACTCCTACGCTGACCCACTAGTGCCCCCTCCGGGGACAGACAAAGTTACAGAATCCTGACAGTTTGTCCAAGGCCCATGGACCCGGACGGTGGTCAGAGTGTGGGGACAGGGTCTCTCCAAAGTTCAGTGTCACGACTCAATGATCAAGAGTCAAGTGTCAATGGACCTAACCCGGTTCCAGCCGATTCCAGCATCCTCGGATCAAATCCGGTCCTATCCGTCAGTACGAGGACTCCTCCGGTTTCCAGCCGGTTCAAGCTCTTCCGGACCCAATCCGGTCCTATCCATCTGTCCGGATCAGCCTCCTTCGGTTCCAGCCGATTTATGTAAGCCTCCTTCGGTTCCAGCCGATTCCAGCATCTTCGGATCAAATCCGGTCCTATCCGTCAGTCCGAAGACTCCTCCGGTTCCAGCCGGTTCAAGCTTTTCTGGACCCAATCCGGTCCCATCCGTCTGTCCAGACCAGTCTCCTTCGGTTCCAGCCGATTCCAGTAAGACTCCACTGGTTCCAGCCAGCCTGAGTGGCTTCAATGATGGGCTACCTCCTTCGGTTCCTGCCGATTCCAGCATCCCCGGATCAAATCCGGTCCTATCCGTCAGTCCGAGGACTCCTCCGGTTCCAGCCGGTTCAAGCTTTCTGGACCCAATCCGGTCCCATCCGTCTGTCCAGATCAGTCTCCTTCGGTTCCAGCCGATTCCAGTAAGACTCCTCCGGTTCAAGCTCTTCCGGACCCAATCCGGTCCCATCCGTCGGTCCGGATCAGCCTCCTTCGGTTCCAGCCGATTCCAGTAAGCCTCCTTCGGTTCCAGCCGATTCCAGTAAGCCTCCTTCGGTTCCAGCCGATTCCAGCATCCTCGGATCAAATCCGGTCCTATCCGTCAGTCCAAGGACTCCTCCGGTTCCAGCCGGTTCAAGCTTTTCTGGACCCAGTCCGGTCCCATCCGTCTGTCCGGATCAGCCTCCTTTGGTTCCAGCCGATTCCAGTAAGACTCCTCCGGTTCAAGCTCTTCCGGACCCAATCCGGTCCCATCCATCTGTCCGGATCAGCCTCCTTCGATTCCAGCCGATTACAGTAAGACCCCCCCGGTTCCAGCCGGTTCAAGCTCTTCCGGACCCAATCCGGTCCCATCCGTCTGTCCAGATCAGCCTCCTTCGGTTCCAGCCGATTCCAGCATCCTCGGATCAAATCCGGTTCTATCCGTCAGTCCGAGGACTCCTCCGGTTCCAGCTTTTCTGGACCCAGTCCGGTCCCATCCGTCTGTCCAGATCAGCCTCCTTCGGTTCCAGCCGATTCCAGTAAGACTCCACTGGTTCCAGCCAGCCTGAGTGGCTCCAATGATGGGCTACCTCCTTCGGTTCCAGCCGATTCCAGTAAATTCTGTCTCAAATGACCATGAATGGTCTAGTTGCTCTGATGCCAAAAGTTTTTCTTCTGAAGATGAAAGTTGGGAAGACTTTTGAGGACCTCTGCTTTTGTGTATTCCTAAAGTTCTTCTTCAAGGATCCGCCAAGTTCCAGCGTGGGTGTTCGGTGCCCACCCATAAAAAGGGGGGTACTGTCAGGAATCTGCATTCTCCATCGCATCACTTACTGTGGAACTACAGGTTCCAGCAGTTCAGTTCTGTTCCAGTTTTCAGTCTACTGCAGCCTGGAGTACACAGTGCTTCAGCTAACTCACAGCTGATCTGAACACCCAATCCAGCGGGGTGTGTTCTCACAGAGATGCAACATCCAATCATCACAGACCAAGGGGTATAAACTCCAGTTCCTGGCTCAGTCTCATCGCCTTGGACAACGCGTCACATCCTTTGAACAGGCATCTCCTATCTTCAGTCCTCTGTCTGCAGAGATTCCCCAGTGTATTGGACCTGTGGAACTACAGGTTCCAGCAGTTCCATTCCAGTTCTGTTTCCAGTTCCAGTCTGCAATTCCCTGTTTCCAGCGATCTCCTATTTCTGGCATTTCCAAGTTGTTTCCCTGTTCCAGTGTTCCTGTGGAACTACAAGTACCAGCATCCATTCCAGCTTTCCTACAAGTCACATTCGGTGTACAAGTTCTGCTGGTTCCTGTTTCCAGTGGTTTCCTTGTTGTCATTCTTCAGTCTTCAGTTTGCTATGAACTCCAGCCACAGTTTGCCACAACAACTTGCAGTAAGAGACTTTCTTCAGGTGTTCTTCCATTACTCAGCCTGTGCACCTGATTACCAGCATCTAGCATTGTGTATTGCATTCAGCACTTAACAACTTGCTGTGTTAGAACTGTCTCCTGCTAGGGTCTTGCTTGGCTTAAAGACGTGTGCTTCTACACAGACTGTGTGCTTTGATTGCTATTTGTTATATATCGGAGTTTCGTTTGCTGCATCTGATTTCATTATTGCCTTATCATTTATATCAAGTTACAAGTTCATCTTCATTGCTCATTTGTTACCAGTGACTTTTGAAATATTCATTTATCGGATTAAGTTATTATTCATTGGTCCTGTCATCTGTTATCCCTGTGTGATAATAAATATCAAGCGCACATGCGCAGAACTTTTCGTCAGTCTCCCCGTTTCCTCTATCACTCCTACACTGACCCACTAGTGCCCCCTCCGGGGACAGACAAAGTTACAGAATCCTGACACACTGGAAATGATATTTCACCATTCATACGTACTCAATCATTACAAAAAGCCTCTGTGTATGGACCATATTTCCTATGCATCACAATATAGACAGCGGACCCTTTTCGCCCCTGCTCCTCAGCCTGAACCCTGGCTCCTGAACGTCTCTCGCATGCACACTTGGCTCCCATTGTGGACTTTTTAAACAAAAACACCAAATGGCCGACACGAGATGACGGTGAAAAGTCCTTTGAGTGCTTTTCACCCACTCCTTCTCCTCTGGACAGTACCATGGTCCATTTCAGTAGTGATTGCCTACGTACCCAACGAAGACCCTACCAGACACCTCAGCACTGGAAGTATGAAGTATTAACAGCAATAAATTAATACCTCATCTTTGTCAGTGGAGGTTAAAATCCTTATCTTTTTGGTTTCTTTCCACAGGAATTCCGCTTGGGAAACGTCAGCAAGCCTTCCTATGAAGTTCCACCAGGAATATTTCCTAAGAGAGTCAGCGAAAAATTCCTTTTCTTTACACAAATCACGTCTGCATATGATAACACAGCGTGTATGATGCCGCAATTGCGCGAAATTACGGAAATGGTATCATGTTGCGCCGCGTATCACATACACACACGTGCGGTCCAATTTCCACAGCTTATAGATACTTGTTATCTATACGCCCAATGATCATGGGAGTCTAATTCAAAAGCTGCGCTCCATAGCCGGAGCGTAACACCAAAAATCACGCTCCTCCGCACGTTTTACCTTTAAAAACACACACACTACGTGCCTCAATACCAATAAATACAGAGGGCGCTAACCTCCACACCACTAAGCCACTGCTTACTCAGTGCCTTCCTACGGGATCCCGAATTTCCGGGGTTCAATCCACTCACACTTACTTTCAACAACCCACACTTTTAGATTTTCTGTACAGAAAAAAAAGAATAATTTTACCAGTGATTGATAACATCCCCCTAGAGGTATTACAATTCAATTCATATGGCTCCATACTATAATTTAAATGCTATGATTCAGATTGGATAGCTATCTAGCACAACCAACAATGATACAAATATACATATATCCATATAATAATAGTAATATATATATATATATATATATATACACTAGTATTACACTCTATGAAACCCTCACACAGCATATGTATTTATACACATATACTGAATGAATGTTATTTCCATACCAGCCCTAATTTGCATCTCAACAAATGTTCACATGCTTGCTGTTCCAGAGTAGTTGAACAGGTTCATTAACATTTCAATTGCTTATCTTGTAACAAGCAGAGGGTTTCATTTTACACACTCAGAATCTTCCAAGTCTAAAACAAATCATGGAAAAACTTTCTCATCTGTGTGTATTACATCAAGATAAGTATTAATCTCACTATTAATCTCACTAGATCTAATTGAAACACTATTTATAATTGACTATGGCATGGGTTAGTTAAATTCATTGATAGCTTTTAAATGGTGATGGATTTGTACACATATATTATTTACATTGTGACAAAGGCTACAGATTGTTTAACAATGGCTTTCAGGACCTTAAGTTATGTGGCTTCTAAGACCAATGCAAATATGAACAGCAGAAACAACAGGTAATATTTGCTATTCATTACTGTACCTTGCACCAGACCTAAAATAGGCACTGCTCCTCCCCCTTCCAAGCCATGTGCCTGGACACAAAATGGTGTCCACGCCATGTGGCCAGAATACAAACACTAGCTCTATCCTTTGTCACAAATAAATCCCAAATTATACAAGCACCGGAAGTCGCCCTAATGGACAATTCCCACTGCATGATAACAAAATTTCCCCACACTGCTTTTTCAGTGCGAACTAAGCTTTGCTACTTCAGGCCTGTGTTAGCAGTATGCGAATAGGACGCAGCATGCTAACACAGCTATATCCATCATGCACCAACTTTTAAACGCTCTTTAAATTTACTTAACAGATAAACAATCCAATCTGAATCAAACACAATATGACTTATTGAACCTCGTTAGCAATAATAAAAAGTACGCTGTAACATTTCTAATATTGTGCATTTTTGCCACACTCAAAGGCAACAAAGAAATCTATTGCCCCTTGATTCATATCAGCGCCTTACTGATAATGCAAAAAAAGTATGCGGTTTAGCAGCATCTAGATGCGTCCATCCTTAGCTGGTAGACCACAGCGCGTCTGCACAGTGCATCATTAAGTATGTGATATTCCGGACGAGCACCCAACTGTAAATTTTCATTATTTCTAATAAACATTTTAATGCCAGCGTTAATATATTCTGCAGATGCAAGGGGCATCTTATTACCATATACGATAAAAGTGCACTGAAAGTCGCAGCACTATGGCCCTCATTCTGAGTTGTTCTCTCGCTAGCTTAGGGGTGGGCAAAATACGGCCCGCGGGCCGGATGCGGCCCGCAAACCGATCCTACCCGGCCCACTGCCTCCCACCAGCGAGCAATGACAAGCGGCCCGACCGGCTGAGCTGCTTGTCATTGCTCTACACTGCAGTACCTCCAAGCTGCCAGCGGCGCCTCTCTCCTCTGCTGCTGCATTGTAGCAGCCTCCTCCAGAGTCCCCAGTGACAACGGCTGTGTTCAGCCTAGAAGGGGGCGGGGCTACGTGCCGATGAGGGGCGGGGATACACGGGACCACAGGGGGCGGAGCTACACGGGACAAGAGCCAGACTGCTACAGATCCATCCTTCCTGTCACTGCCAGCCAGATCAGTAAGTTAATGGGAAAAGTGAAAGAAAGTGTGTGTGTGTGTGTCATAGTGTGCATATATTTGTGTGTGCGGGCAATGGCGTCAGACTGTTTTTAGGTTTGGGGGAGAGATCTTTAGCTCTCGCTGTACCAACCCCTCCCGTGTTCTGTCACTATGTCACCCCCCCCGTGTTCTGTCACTGTCACCCCCCCGTGTTCTGTCACTGTGTCACCTCCCCGTGTTCTGTCACTGTGTCACACCCCCCCGTGTTCTGTCACTGTGTCACCTCCCCGTGTTCTGTCACTGTGTCACCTCCCCGTGTTCTGTCACTGTGTCACCCCCCCCCCGTGTTCTGTCACTGTGTCACCTCCCCGTGTTCTGTCACTGTGTCACCCCCCGTGTTCTGTCACCGTGTCACCCCCACCGTTTTCTGTCACTGTGTCACACACCCGTGTTCTGTCACACCCCCCCTCCCCGTGTTCTGTCACCGTGTCACCCCCACCGTGTTCTGTCACCATGTCACACACCCGTGTTCTGTCACTGTCACCCCCCCTCCCCGTGTACTGTCACTGTCATCCCCACCGTTTTCTGTCACTGTGTCACACACCCGTGTTCTGTCACTGTCACCCCCCCTCCACGTGTTCTGTCACCGTGTCACCCCCACCGTGTTCTGTCACTGTGTCACACACTCGTGTTCTGTCACTGTCACCCCCCCTCCCCGTGTTTTGTCACCGCGTCAACCCCCCCATGTTCTGTCACCGTGTCACCCCCACCGTGTTCTGTCACTGTGTCACACCCCCAGTGTTCTGTCACCCCCACCGTGTTCTGTCACCGTGTCACCCCCACCGTGTTCTGTCACTGTGTCACACACCCGTGTTCTGTCACTGTCACCCCCCCTCCCCTTGTTCTGTCACCGTGTCACCCCCACCGTGTTCTGTCACCGTGTCACACACCCGTGTTCTGTCACTGTCACCCCCCCTCCCCGTGTTCTGTCACCGCGTCACCCCCCCATGTTTTGTCACCGTGTCACCCCCACCGTGTTCTGTCACTGTGTCACCCCCCCGTGTTCTGTCACCCCCACCGTGTTCTGTCACCGTGTCATCCCCACCGTGTTCTGTCACTGTGTCACCCCCACAGTGTTCTGTCACCGTGTCACACCTTTCCCCAGGGGCCATAAGACACTGGATAATTTGCTTGCTGCACAATAATTATCCTAAATAAAATGTTAAATGTGTAAAAGGCTCTCTACCTGCCGTAATGTGTGTAAAAGGGGCTCTACCTGGTGTAATGTGTGTAAGTGGCGCTGTGTGGCGCAATTTGAATAATGGAGACTATTGTGCAGCCTAATATGAATCTGTATTATTTTTTGCCCACACCCCTTCCACATGAAGCCACGTCCCTATATTTTTGGCAAGTGGGGCGAGCTGCTATTTTGTATGTGGCCCTCGGATACTGACAGGAAATGTCAAGTGGCCCCTCAGCTGAAATAATTGCCCACCCCTGCGCTAGCTGCTTTTACCAGCATTGCACACGCTAAGCCGCCGCCTACTGGGAGTGAATCTTAGCTTAGCTGAATTGCGAACGAAAGATTCTCAAAATTGCGAATAGAAATTTCTTAGCAGTTTCTGAGTAGCTCGACACTTACTCTGCCACTGCGATCAGTTCAGTCAGTTTCGTTCCTGGTTTGACGTCACAAACACACCCAGCGTTCGCCCAGACACTCCCCCGTTTCTCCAGCCACTCCCACGTTTTTCCCAGAAACGGCGGCGTTTTTTCACACACACCCATAAAACGACCAGTTTCCACCCAGAAACACCCACTTCCTGTCAATCACACTCCGATCACCAGAACGAAGAAAAATCCTCGTAATGCCGTGAGTAAAATACCTAACTGTTGAGTAAAATAACAAAGCGCATGCGCTCTGCGAACATTGCGCATGCGCTGTAAGCGACTAATCGCAATATAGAGAAAATCAGCAACGAGCGAACAACTCGGAATGAGGGCCTATGTCCCTTAAGAGAAAGCAAGCAGTCGCACACATGGTATTACTGAGGTCCAACGCTCAGAGATATATATGTATTTGATATTAAAAGTTATGGATACAAAATAATATATATAAATATGGTTACAGAATTACAGTTACAAAAGAAGCAGTTGCAGTTACATAAGAATCAGTTACAGCTACATAAGAATCAGTTACAGCCAATATACACAGTACATACATTTCAAGTTTTCCAGGCAGCCAGTCAACAGGTAGGTGACGTCTGATAAGGGTGTGTGTGTGGGTGTGTGTGAGTGTATGAGAATGTATAAGAGTGAATGAGAATGTATGAGAGAGCCTGATTCTGGGTCCCTCTTTTTACACAGTAAAATAATGGGTGTATACAACAGTGGGTTTCATCTTCTTCCATTGGTCCAGAGGCCAGACCTCTCAAGAACTTGACGGCTAATAGGTCAGTGTGAGGGCTTTTGTCCTATGTTGCAGGCAGTGGCGTAACTACTGCCCCCGTAGTCCTCGCGGTGGCTTGGGGGCGAGGGGCTGCGGGGGCGCCACTGATTTAGCACAGATTGACATGCGGACGAGCGTCCGCATGTCAATCTGCGGTCTCCTTCCCTCCGCTGCTGTGTTGGAAGGACACAGGAGGGCACAGCGCGCGCCTCTCCCGTGTCCCTCCGAGTCCTGGCTCTCCGGCCGGTCTAATAAAGGAAGTGCCGTTCGTGAGCTCTGATTGGCTCACAAACCGGCACTTCCTTTATTAGACTGGCCGGAGAGCCAGGAGGGACACGGGAGAGGCGCGTGCTGTGCGCTCCGTGTCCGTCCAACACAAAGGAGCAGGCACTGTGGGGGAATATCTGGCACTGGGGGCATATACCTGGCACTGTGGGGGAATATTTGGCACTGGGGGGAGCAGGCACTGAGGGGGCATATGTGGCACTGTGGGAAATATCTGGCACTGGGGGCATATACCTGGCACTGTGGGGGAATATTTGGCACTGGGGGGAGCAGGCACTGAGGGGGCATATGTGGCACTCTGGGGGAATATCTGGCACTGGGGGCATATACCTGGCACTGTGGGGGAATATTTGGCACTTGGGGGAGCAGGCACTGAGGGGGCATATGTGGCACCGTGGGGGAATATCTGGCACAGGGGGCATATACCTGGCACTGTGGGGGAATATTTGGCACTGGGGGGAGCAGGCACTGAGGGGGCATATGTGGCACCTTGGGGGAATATCTGGCACTGGGGGCATATACCTGGCACTGTGGGGGAATATTTGGCACTGGGGGGAGCAGGCACTGAGGGGGCATATGTGGCACCGTGGGGGAATATCTGGCACTGGGGGCATATACCTGGCACTGTGGGGGAATATTTGGCACTGGGGGTAGCAGGCACTGAGGGGGCATATGTGGCACTGTGGGGAATATCTGGCACTGGGGGCATATACCTGGCACTGTGGGGGAATATTTGGCACTGGGGGGAGCAGGCACTGAGGGGGCATATGTGGTACTGTGGGGGAATATCTGGCACTGGGGGCATATACCTGGCACTGTGGGGGAATATTTGGCACTGGGGGGAGCAGGCACTGAGGGGGCATATGTGGCACTGTGGGGGAATATCTGGCACTGGGGGCATATACCTGGCACTGTGGGGGAATATCTGGCACTGGGGGCATATGTGGCACTGGGGGGGTATATTTGGCACTGGGGGCATGTACCTGGCACTGGGGGCATATGTGGCACTGGGGGGTATATTTGGCACTGGGGGCATGTACCTGGCACTGTGGGGGAATATCTGGCACTGGGGGCATATACCTGGCACTGTGGGGGAATATCTGGCACTGGGGGCATATGTGGCACTGGGAGCACGGCCCTAGCAACAAGCACTACCCCCTAGCAACGAGCATGACACCCAGTGCATGAAACCCCTGGCAACGAGCATGACACCCAGTGCATGAAACCCCTGGCAACGAGCATGACACCCTGAGCATGAAAACCCCTGTCACCGTGCATGGAACCAAGAGCATGAAACCCCTGGCAACAAGCAGGTAATTTAAAAGTAATTAGAAGCCTTACTGTAGACCTTAATGTGTAATGGGCATTACGGTGTGTGGCATAATGTATCACGGACATTGCGGTGTGTGTCATAATGTGTCAGGCATTACGGTGTGTTGTATACTATATCACGGGCATTGTGGTATGTGGTATAATGTCTCAGGATCATTGTGGTGTGTGTCATACTGTGTCACAGACATTGTATGTGCTATAATGTATCAGGGGCATTGCAGTGTGTAGCATAATGTATAACGGGCATTGCGATTCCTGTCATAATGTGTCACAGACATTACGGTGTGTGGCATAATGTGTCGGGGGCATTACAGTGTGTGCATATTGTGTCATGTGCATTATTGTGTGTGGCATAATGGCTAAGGCCATTGCAGTATGTGGAATAATGTATACTGGGCATTACTATAAGGAGGAAAAATGACAAATAATGTAAGGGGCATGAGTCAGGATTATTTTTCTTTCCTGTGGTGGCTAACGTCTGGGCGTGCAGGTTGCAAAACTGGGGTATAAGGTAGTCTTTTCCTGCAATGCCACTCCCCTTTACGCGAAGCCACGCCCATTTCAACGAAGCCACACTCCCTTTTTGGCGGCGCGCGCATATTTGTCCCTTTACTAGTGCCAATTATGGGGGGTATGGGGGGGGGGGGGGGGCGCCGAATAATTTTTTGGCTTGGGGGAGAAAAATTTCTAGTTACGCCACTGGTTGCAGGCACATGTGTTTGCCCTCAGGGCCATGCTGTGAAGCCAGTTCCAACTGAACAGTATCCACACCATGCTCTGCACATTATTCCATACATAACTTATATTACTGTGAATTTTGCAGTCTCAGTGTGCAATGGTTCATCCGTAATGACCAGCTTACTGATGGTAAAACACTTATTAATATGAGACTAAACATGATATGCTTAACTTTTTCCGTTCCAATAATACATATATATCTGGTATTACACTCTATTATATAAATACAATTTAATACAAGTCTTGGTGCTAAACATGTTTTGTCTATGTGTTTTATGAATGTGTTGAATATGTCTTTGTGGCTACTCTGTGCGAATGCGTATGCTACCGTATATCGCTTCATGTATGCGCACACACGCGGGTAACGCACACAAACTGAGGCCACTCTGTTTGGAGTTTATATGTAGTGTGTATGTAATATTTTTGACTTCGACACTCTGCTATACTGGGTGCCTGTGACGATCCCTGTTCCCTAGTCTGTTATTATGATAGGGATGTTATGGATGCAATTGATATTATCGCCCCTGTGCGTATGAGACCTCGTAAACCACAACATTGAGCTCCCTGGTTCGACAACAGTGTTAGTGAGCTCAAGAAAAGGGGGCGTAGACTGGAAAGACGATGGAGGAAGACTAACCTAGTGGATGACAAAATAAAACTAATAAAGCATAATGAAGAATATCAAATCGACAATCACTCGTAAGAAAATCACAGTTCCTGTCAAATGAGATCACGGCAGCAAACAATAGGCCAGCTCAACTTTTCCGCACAGTGGAGATGCTTTGCAAGCCAGCATGCCTGCAGACTGATGAAACCCTCTCCCAGGCAAGAAACTTCTTTGCAGATAAAATATCCACTATATGGGCTGGAATCTCCACAGTGCCATCAAAGGAGTGCCAAACTACAAAGCCTGCCAATATAAGCGACCTGCCTTCATGGACCAGCTTTGACCCAGTGGGTGTAAAGGACACTGCTGAAATTGCTCGGATTTTACGTCCCACCACCTGTGATCTGGAGCCCGGCTCAACCAAGCTTCTAATAGGTTGTATGGATATAATTGGACAGGACGTCTTTGCAAAAAATGTTCAATGCTTTTTGGAGACAAGCATTTTTCCTGGACCCCAAAAGGAAGCAAATTGTTAGACCTCTTCTTAAAAAACCTAATTTAGATCCCGACTGCATTACCAACTACAGACCGGTATCAAACCTTCCTTTCCTAGGAAAGGTTATTGAGAAAGTGGTTGCATATCAACTGGAAACCCGCCTGACAACCCATGATATTTATGATCCATTCCAATCAGGATTCAGGAGAAGACATAGCACTGAAACAGCCCTGGTGTGTGTGTTAAATGATCTTCTGATGGCAAGAGGCAGAGGTGACTGTTCAATATTAATCCTTCTGGATCTCTCTGCAGCATTTGATACCGTGGACCATGGGCTTCTGATTGAGTGACTGATACATTTCAGTGGACTGGATGGCACAGTCCTAAGCTGGTTCAAATAATTTCTCACAGGCAGGTCACAGAGTATCGTCTGGAGTACTCATCACCATCAGTGCCATTGCCATGTGGTGTCCCATAAGGTTCTATACTATCCCCCATGCTTTCTGCAGTATACATGCTCCCGTTGGGTGAAATAATCGGGTGCCATGGCCTGGTCTACCACTGCTATGCAGATGATACAAAAATTTACTTGTCTTTTGCTCCCAATAGCAACCCTAAATGGCTGTCTAGCTGAGCTCCAGGAGTGGATGAGCGCCAGTTGGCTGCGACTGAACCTGGATAAAACAGAGGTCCTTATGATAGGACCACAACATCAAAGGACAAGACTGCAGCATAGCCAAACGACTGTACTTACACTCGGGGATTCAGAATTACAAACCACTGATCGTGTGCGGAATCTTGGCATTGTCCTGGATGTTGGCTTGACACTTAAACATCTGATATCAGCCACAATCAAATCCTCATTCTTTCCTGAGGAACATAGCCAGAATCAAGCACTTAATTCCCTCAGATAATCTGCCAAAAGTCATACATGCATTTGTATCATCTCGATTAGACTACTGTAATGCCCTCTACCTTGGTCTCCCAACAAAAGAATTGCACCGCTTATAGCTGGTGCAAAACACAGCTGCCAGGCTGTTAACCAACCAGACCCGTGATAGCCACATAACACCCATCCTCTACTCCCTTCACTGGCTGCCTGTAAAATGGCGAATAATCTTCAAGATTGTCTTACTGAGCTTCAAAGCATTACATGACCAGGGCCCAAGGTCCCTGAAGCAGCTTCTGATCCCATACTGCCCCACTCGATTACTGCGATCTGCAGATGAAGGACTTTTAGCAGTACCTAGAATCTCCCGTAATTCATCTGGGGGTCGAGCTTTTAGTAATGCGGCTCCGACTCTATGGAACTCACTTCCCCGCACAGTGCGAGAGGCCCCAACTATAGAATCCTTCAAAAGTAGACTCAAGACTTTCCTGTTTACTCAAGCATTTCCATAATGTCCATTTAGTATCTTCATGCTTCTGTATTTTATGAAAAGATGTTCTGTACTTCATTATTTTCTGTACTATATTATGCTATGTATCTGTTAAGCGCCCTGAGTCCTATTGGAGAAAGAGTGCTATATAAATAAAATTATTATTATTAAGATCACATAGCAGTGCAAATAGCTCACATATATACCCAAATAGCCCACCCCCCTAATTAACAAAAGGACCCTCCCCCATATCAATAAAAATCTATAACAGCATCCCCATAGTGTATAGGGATACACAACACATAAAAACATACAAATGAGCTTCACTATTCAATATTCAAAACAAATGGACCGGCATACACAGCAAATCCTCCGTGAGTTGGAACGCAGCTTCCGGTCAGATGACCGGATCTCCATTTGGCCCCATGGCACAATGCAATGTCAGTGGGTGCACCACACTTCCGGCAGTCAGAACGCAGCTTCCGGTCAGATAACCGGGGGTTTATACGTTCCACTTACTAACATTAATAATAGATTGTATATAGTGGTGTGCCATAATAAGCAAATAACCAGACGTAACTAAGCATAGCATCCAACTTCCTGAACACTATTAGCAACATATTATGTTTAGCATCTAGAGCATAAATAGATGGATATAAATAGCATCTGTCGTGGATCCCAATCTCTATTGAAGAATGAGCTATAATAGATATTCATGTTACAGGATACACACAATTGGTAAAAATTAGTTGTATATCATGGCACAGACTGTACTGTTAGAAGAATAAACAGACCAAAACAAGAAAGAAAAAATTACAAATAAAAAAAAGTATAGAAAAAAATAAACAAATTAAAAACATATAGTCATTTGAATGTTGAGCTTCTGATCAATTTAAAAACAATCTATTATTAATGTTAGTAAGTGGAACGCATAAACCCTCGGTTATCTGACCGGGAGCTGTGTTCTACTGCTGGAAGTGTGCTAGGCAGCCTAGGACAGGCTGCTGTGTAGGTGCACCCACTGACATTGCATTGTGCCATGTGGCCAGGTGGAGCTCCGGTCATCTGACCGGATGCTGCGTTCCAACTCCCGGAAGTGCAGCATGCTGCGCTTACAGTCTAAATCAGAGGATTTGCTGTGGATGCCGGTCTGTTTGTTTTGAATATTGAATAATGAAGCTCGTTGGTATGTTTTTATGTTGTGTATCCCTATACACTATGGGGATGCTGTTATAGATTTTATTGATATGGGGGAGTGCCTTTTTGTTAATTAGGTGGGTGGGCTATTTGGGTATATACGTGGGCCATTTGCATTGCTATGTGATCTTGACAAAGGGCCCACATAGGACCGAAACGTTGATACTGCTATTGCAACGCTGATGGTCTGATTAATAAAAACTGCGATATGAAGACTGGTGAGTGCTCCTGTTTACGTTCATTTTATATAAATATATATATATACATATATATATATATAATGTATGTGATAAGTCACTAGTAGTCCGGTGATAGCAGGTGTATGTGTTATATCTGTCCCTTCCCGTCACCATCTGTCTCAACCTCCTGAAGAGCTTTGGACGTCACTCCTGTAGATTTTTTGGCAGAGAGATGAGGACAATCTCCAGAGGATCCCCACAGAAAAAAGTGACAAAATGTATGTAAAATAATTTTTGTATTTATTTCTAGAGACCCTGAATATAGGTTACAATGGGTCACTTCAACTAAAGGAACATATGGCAAGCATTTCTCAAATCACGTCAAATACAGGAATCACTAATGCCTACGTAACAGTTATCAATTATTTCTACTTAGCAGTTTCCAATCTTGTCTACTTAAGCTTGGAATGATATAGTCATATACATTCCTATACACTCTCAGTATGGTTTGGTTCAATTAAACTTAAATACATGAAGAGTCCAGAACACAATGTCATATATCAGAATTAGTAGAGTAGCTTTGCTACTTTCGGTCAGGGATATTTGGGAATCTTTTTGTGCACAGATGAGGCCCTTGCTTGGATGTATGAATACAATAAGATCTGTATTTCAATGGTGTAGTAGTTTCAGGGGTTCTATACGTATAGCACATAAAGTTAGGCTGGTGAATGCATAGAAGAAATGGGTATCTCTCACCAAATCAGTAAATCTTTCAGGCGTCTTCTCCTTTTTTAGGGCAATCTGGGAAGACTTTACTTTCCACTGGAATGCTTGGTCTGGCTGTGGCACCACACGTCTCAGTGCAGTTTGTGTCTCTGGACATGGGGGGGGGGGGGTAATTTAGAGTTGATCGGAGCAGCAAATTTGTTAGCAGTTGGGCAAAACCATGTGCACTGCAGGGGGGGGGGCAGATATAACATTTGCAGAGAGAGTTAGATTTGGGTGGTTATTTTGTTTCTGTGCAGGGTAAATAATGGCTGCTTTATAGTTACACTGCAACTTAGATTTCAGATTGAACACATCCCGCCCGAATCTAACTCTCTCTGCACATGTTATATCTGCCCCCCCTGCAGTGAACATGGTTTGCCCAACTGCTATCAAATTTGATGCTGTGATCAACTCTGAATTACTCCCACTATCTTTCCCATTTTTTGCTTGCCTTTCTGGCTTGTCTCATAAATCATGGACTCTTCTTTTTGTGTTTTAGCTAACACTCCACAACACACTCCCCCTTTCACTCTCCTTGTTTTCATCCACCCAGCCCCCAGGTACAGGGGTCATTTAGTTGTTGGTGATGTCACAGGTAGGTGTGCTTGTTAACCCCTGCATCCTGATATCCAGCTGGGGAGCAAAGTCTCGGCTGGGATGATGCTACATAATGAGTTTTATGGTAAGAACTTACCTTTGTTAAAACTCTTTCTGCGAGGTACACTGGACTCCACAAGAAATGGACAATGGGTGTAGAGTAGGATCTTGATCCGAGGCACCAACAGGCTCAAAGCTTTGACTGTTCCCAAAATGTATAGCGCCGCCTCCTATATCGCCCCGCCTCACTGCACAGGATCTCAGTTTTTAGTTAACCAGTCCAATGCAGTAGCAGGAAAAGAGACGACAACGGTTAGTAGCCACAACACCGCATTCTCACGACAGGAGACGTGTCAGCGGCTAATGCCATACCAACCCAAAGAAGCTAAGTGCGTCAGGGTGGGCGCCTTGTGGAGCCAAGTGTACCTCGCAGAAAGAGTTTTAACAAAGGTAAGTTCTTACCATAAAACTCATTTTCTGCTGCGGGGTACACTGGGCTCCACAAGGAATGGACAATGGGGATGTCCTAAAGCAGTTCCTTATGGGAGGGGACGCACTGTAGCGGGCACAAGAACCCAGCGTCTAAAGGAAGCATCCTGGGAAGCGACAGTATCGAAGGCATAGAACCTTATGAACGTGTTCACAGAGGACCACGTAGCCGCCTTGCACAATTGTTCAAGGGTCGCACCACGTTGGGCCGCCCAAGAAGGTCCAACAGACCGAGTAAAATGGGCCTTAATGTGATCAGGAGCAGAGAGACCAGCATTCACATAAGCATGTGCAATCACCATTCTAATCCATCTGGCCAGAGTTTGCTTGTGAGCAGGCCAGCCCCGTTTGTGAAACCCAAACACAACAAAAAGAGAATTAGATTTCCTAATAGGAGCAGTTCTCTTCACATAGATACGGAGAGCCCGTACCACATCCAAAGACTGCTCTTTGGGAGACAGATCAAGAGATACAAGTGCCGGAACTACAATCTCCTGATTAAGGTGGAACGAAGAAACCACCTTAGGTAGATAGCCGGGACGAGTCCTAAGAACCGCCCGGTCACAGTGAAATATCAGATATGGGGAACTACAGGACAAGGCACCCAAATCCGACACTCTTCTAGCTGAAGCAATAGCCAGCAGAAACACCACCTTAAGGGAAAGCCACTTAAGGTCAGCTGAACCAAGAAGTTCAAACGGAGACTCTTGTAACGCCTCCAAAACCACCGACAAGTCCCAAGGAGCCACAAGCGGGACATAGGGAGGTTGGATACGCAACACGCCCTGAGTAAAGGTATGCACATCAGGTAAGGTCGCAATTTTTCTCTGAAACCACACCGACAAGGCAGATATTTGAAACTTGAGGGAGGCCAGACGCAGGCCTAAGTCCAGGCCCTGCTGAACAAAAGCCAACAACTTGGCTATACTAAACTTGGAAGTGTCATAATCGTTAGATGCGCACCAAACAAAGTAAGAATGCCAGACCCTATAGTAAATCCGAGCCGAAGCCGGTTTCCGGGCCCACAACATAGTTTGAATGACCGCCTCAGAAAACTCTTTAGCCCTTGAGACGGAAGCTTCAAGAGCCACGCCGTCAAAGACAGCCGGGCTAGGTCCTGGTAGACACAGGGGCCCTGAACGAGGAGGTCTGGGCATTGTGGAAGTAGAATTGGACGCTCTGACGATAGGCCTTGCAGGTCTGAGAACCAGTGCCGTCTGGGCCACGCTGGAGCTATGAGAAGCAGAATTCCTTTTTCTTGCTTGAACTTCCGAATTACCCTGGGCAGGAGTGACACCGGAGGGAACACGTATGGCAGCCGAAACCTCCACGGTACCGCCAGCGCATCCATGAATGCTGCTTAAGGATCCCTTGGCCTTGCTCCGAAGACCGGAACCTTGTGATTGTGTCGAGACGCCATCATATCTACGTCTGGAAGGCCCCACCTTTCCACTAGGAGTTGAAACACTTCTGGATGGAGGCCCCACTCGCCGGCATGCACGTCCTGACGACTGAGAAAGTCCGCTTCCCAATTCAGGACTCCCGGAATGAATATTGCCGATATGGCCAGTAGATGGCGTTCTGCCCACTGTAGAATCCGTGAGACTTCCTTCATTGCTAGGCGGCTTTGAGTGCCTTGATGATTTATGTAAGCCACTGTGGTGGCGTTGTCCGACTGTACTTGAACAGGACGGTTCTGAATTAAATGCTGGGCTAGGTTCAAGGCATTGAAGACCGCCCGCAACTCCAGAATATTGATCGAGAGGAGGGACTCCTCCTTGGTCCACCGCCCCTGAAGGGAGTGTTGCTCCAGCACCGCGCCCCAACCTCTTAGACTTGCATCTGTCATCAACAGGACCGAGTCGGATATCCAGAACGGACGGCCCCTGCACAGTTGTTGGTCCCGGAGCCAACAGAGCAGCGACAGACGGACCTCCGGAGTCAATGAGATCATTTGAGACCTGATCCGGTGAGGCAGGCCGTCCCATTTGGCTAGAATCAGCCTCTTGATAGGGCGAGAGTGAAATTGAGCGTACTCCACCATGTCGAATGCTGACACCATGAGGCCCAGCACCTGCATCGCCGAATGTATCGACACTTGCGGACGAGATAGGAAGCAACGAATCCTGTCCTGAAGTTTCAGGACTTTCTCCTGAGACAGGAACAACCGCTGGTTGTGAGTGTCCAATAGTGCTCCCAGATGCACCATGCTCTGAGCAGGGATCAGGGATGACTTCTTCCAGTTGATGAGCCACCCGTGGGTTTGCAGAAACCGGACCGTCACATCTAGATGACGCAGGAGAAGTTCTGGGGAAATTGTCAGGATTAACAAGTCGTCCAAATACAGCAGTATCCTGACCCCTTGACGGCGGAGTACCACCGTCATCACCGCCATGACTTTTGTAAAGACTTGCGGAGCCGTTGTTAAACCAAAAGGTAACGCCCGAAACTGGTAATGGCAGTTGCCAATCGCAAATCTCAGGTATTGCTGATGAGAAACTGCTACAGGAATATAGAGGTAAGCATCCTGTATATCCAGGGAGACCATGAAGTCCCCAGGTTCAAAGGCCAGAACTATAGAGCGAAGGGTTTCCATACGGAACTTGGAAACCTTTACAAACCTGTTCAATGCCTTGAGGTTGAGAATGGGCCGGGAGGACCCATTCGGTTTCGGGACTAGAAACAGCGGAGAATAGTACCCCCGGCCCCTCTGCGCAAGAGGCACCTGTACTACGACTTCTGTATCCAGGAGGGTCTGTACCACCGAATGTAGAGTGTTTGCCTTTGTCTTGTCCAAAGGGACATCTGTCTGGCAAAATCGATGAGGGGGTCGGTTTTTGAAGGCTATGGCGTAACCTCGAGTGGCGACTTCCCGTACCCAGGCATCTGAAGTGGTCTTCAACCATTCCTGGGTATACCCTAGAAGCCGTCCACCCACCCTGGGATCCCCCAGAGGGAGGCCCGCCCCGTCATGCGGCAGGCTTTTCTGTCTTGGAAGCTGGCTGACGGGCCGGCCAGGCTCTTTTGGGCTTATGCTTACCAGGTTTGGAAGTGCGGGCCTGCTTGTTGTATGCCTGACCTTTTGCTTTACCTGAAGGACGAAAGGGGCGAAAGGAAGTACCTTTAGCCTTCGACAGAGAAGGAGCAGTACTTGACAGACAGGCAGTTTTGGCAGTAGCCAAGTCAGCCACAATCTTATTTAAATCATCCCCAAACAGAATATCTCCCTTAAAAGGGAGTACCTCCAGGGTTTTTCTAGAGTCCAGAGCCACAGACCAGGATCTCAGACACAATATCCGGCGAGCCAGGACTGACGTAGTAGAGGCCTTGGCTGCCAGGATACTGGCATCAGAAGCCGCCTCTTTAATATAACGAGAAGCTGTGACAATATAAGACAAGCATTGTCTAGCATGGTTAGAGGAGATTTCAGCATTAAACTCCAAGGCCCATGCTTCAATGGCCTCTGCAGCCCAAGTAGCTGCAATAGTGGGCCTTTGTGCAGCACCCGTGAGGGTGTAAATCGCTTTCAGACAACCCTCCACACGTTTATCCGTAGGCTCTTTTAGAGACGTGACGGTGGTGACCGGTAGAGCTGAGGAAACCACCATCCTAGCCACATGTGAGTCTACTGGAGGAGGCGTTTCCCAATTCTTAGACAGCTCCGGCGCGAGGGGATAGCGAGCCAGCATCTTCTTTTGAGGCACAAACTTCGTACCCGGGTTTTCCCAGAGTGCTCCTGACGTATATCAATTAGGTGGTCAGAGTGAGGTAAAACTTGTTTAATCACCTTCTGACGCTTGGACCTATCTGGTTTCTTAGGAGGAACGGATGGCTCGGGATCATCCGTAATCTATAAAATTAACTTAATAGCCTCCAAAAGATCAGGAACATCCACATGTGAACCACCCTCCCCATCAGCCGTATCTGAGTCAGAACCTGTGGGGTCAGTGTAAGTGTCGTCTTCATCCGACGAGGTGTCAGTGACAGCAGTGGATTGTGAGGAGACAAGCGCTCGCTTAGAGGACCCCTTGGACGTAGGCGAGCGACGGTCAGACTTTTTAGTAGTCAGGGACTGGTTCAACTTCTTTATTTGAGCAGATAAATCGTCCGCCCACGGCGGGTGAGCTGCAGGGACCACAAACGGTTGCACCGGCATTGGGGGTCCCATAGGAAGTGTTAGTTTATGAACTAGCGTATGCAGAAGCGTGGAAAAAGCGGCCCACGGTGGGTCATTATTTGCTCCCGTTGCCACCGTCCCACTGGGGGGCAAGGAGCCTCCAGAACCAGAGCCCAAAGCTGCTATATTCTCCTCATAGGTATCTGCGGCTTCAGCAACACCGGCAGTGTGTTCAGCCCCAGAACTGTTACCCTCAGAAGCAGACATGATATAACTTGCAGTTTCAGGTAACACAGTACAATTTGTCAGCAGCACAATACCTCTAGCCCAAACCCCTGCGCAGTGTAGTCAGCACCAGCAGAGATAAAGGAGAGATATGGTGACTAAATCACAGAGAAAAATACGTAATACAGTATATCTTTGTGAAAATCCTATATTAGATAAAACCTGACGCCCCCTCAGGTTATCGAATATAGGGATAGCAGGTTGAGTGAAAGACACGAAATGGACACCACTCAGCTATCAAATGCACACACAAATAGTCACAGTCTGTACAATGCAGAGGTTATTACTAACAATAATACTGCACTAGACTAGCTTACACAGCTATATAACAATAGATATAACAGTACACAGTAAGAACTGGATGTATATCACAGGGTAATTGTACTAGGAAACCCTGGCTAAGTGCACTCTTTCTTAACTAACACTGACTAAAAAAGGCAGGTAGAATACTTAAGTGTCTTGTAAAGTCACAGCACTGACAACCAGGCGGCTTTACATAGGAGGATTTGCCCAAGCATTCCCAGGAACAGTGAGCTGAGGGATAATGGCGACGCAGACACTGCCAGGGAGTGAGGGAGAAACAGATATGCAGCTCCAGGGCGGGAACATTTGCAGAAAATGGCGCCCTGGGGCTGGGGGAGGGGCTTCAGGTCCAAGCTCTATCCCCCTGCTGGCAAAACCACCAGGTACTGCGGGCTCTAATAAAACGGTTTATAGAGAAAACCTGACCTGTCCCATGCCCTGGTGATCTAGTGGGATCGCCTGTACTGCCACAGTGTCCACCACCAGCGCGCGCGGCCCGCCTCACACTGACTGCACCGGATCGTGATAAAGGCCGGGTCCCGCAAGCGGGACCCACTTACCACCTCCCGAAGCGCGGCCACGCGATCCCGGAGAGCCCCCGTCGTATGTGCCTGACAAGAAGAAAACCGGAGCCTCCTGCTGTAGTTACCCGGCAACCAGGGCTCGGGAGTGTACAGCGCCGCTGGGGAGAGCCGGAGTTGCAGCCGTGAATGTCCACTGACATGTAACACTGCTGCTGCCCTTGAAGTCTTCACTTTTTTCCTCAGAAAAAAGCTCTTCTTAGGGCTGCCTGGAGCAGCCCCTCTGTTAAGTGCCTGCTACTGCAGCACCAACTACAAAACTGAGATCCTGTGCAGGGAGGCGGGGTGATATAGGAGGCGGCACTATGCATTCTGGAAACAGTCAAAGCTTTGAGCCTGTTGGTGCCTCGGATCAAGATCTTACTCTACACCCATTGTCCATTCCTTGTGGAGCCCAGTGTACCCCGCAGCAGAAATATATATTTATAGAATGTGGTTATGTTACAATACCGACACCGGGATCCCGAAACCTGCATATCCCGCCGTTCGGCATGCTAACCAACAGAAACTATTCTCACTCATTGGTGTCCACGACACCCATAGAGTGGAAATAGAACCTGTGGTGAGCACAGCGAGAAATAGAACCTGTGGGAAAAGAACCATTCACAGCCACAGTCTACCAACCACCATTAAAAAAAAGCATTCATGCATATTCAAATAGTATAATAAATCTATAATAAAACTCTAACCTTGGTTTTTTGATTTCATTGTTTTCCCTATATAGATGTGTATCTGTATTAGGATTGTGGTATAGATTTATTATACTATTTGAATATGCATGAATGCTTTTTTTTTAATGGTGGTTGGTAGACTGTGGCTATTTATTGGTGGGCTAGGATGATTTTTGGTTAAACCCTATGGGAGAAGTAAATTGTAGCTATGATATCTCCCCCTAGAATAATATGGGTCTGTCCTATTAACCCTTCCCATTAGTAACCACAGTCTTTACTTTTTAGTATTGTATGGGGATTGTTTTTTATCTGCAGCTGATTGGCTCTAGCACCGGGATTTGTGGTGCACACTCGTGGTGCTAGGACTTCTCTCCCTAAGTTTGGAGACTTATATGTGGATGATGTTGCGGTTTGGAACTGTCCGTATGTGTTAAAAATGCGATGAGATTAATGTTTATGCCGTTGCGGGGAGTCACCCTGTTTGCATTCCATTGAACGCGGCTGCACTTCCGCCCGTGTGACGCGTGCGTTCCACGGACGGGAAGTGTTGCCCGTTGCCTAGTTACGCGCGGCGAGGGGCGTTGCTGTCCCTCTTTGCCCCGTCGGCGTGGACATCTTGCGGATAAGCGGGACCGTAGATGTGGACCCGCCGTGGTGCGTGCGGCGGGACCGGTTTGGTAGTTGAAGTGGGTCCTGGCTGTAACATGAGTGTGCTCTACATTTTCCTCTTTTACGGTTATTTGCACAAGTTGTAGTTTAGATTGCTTGTTAATACATAAGTCGCATTGTTATGAGGTCACAGAAGGGGCGTTTTTGGCGCCAATTCTAAATTGGGTATAGGTGTATATAGAGCCTGTCAGGCATAGCCTATTGTACTGCTGGATGCCTGGGCTGACCTGTTGTTTGGTCTCATTACCTGATGTGTAGTTGCTTTACATAGCCTCCTGAGGAAGCCCCATTGAGGGCCGAAAGCGCTTGAGGATACTATGAGGATACTATTCAAGTGGATTATGTAACGTATATCACAATAAATGAGAACTTTTTTTGCATGCTTGTAAAATCTGGAGAGTGCCTCTACCTTTTTTCTATAATTACAATGCTTTGACATTGGAGTGGACACCCCAGTCGTTGGTTTCTTGA
This sequence comes from Pseudophryne corroboree, assembly GCF_028390025.1. Lineage (NCBI taxonomy): Eukaryota > Metazoa > Chordata > Amphibia > Anura > Myobatrachidae > Pseudophryne > Pseudophryne corroboree. Next base: position 120,448,939 of record NC_086450.1, read on the forward strand.
AGATGTGAGTGCGACCGTCACTGGATATATATAAGGACTCAGTTTTTTCAAAACTGTCTTCTGGTTGGACACCCATCACCCTTCTTTTTTGTCTGATTAAATTAGCCTCCTGGGACATCCTTGGCCGTATAATTGGCCTAAAAAGCAGGTCCCCCCCCCCCAAAATAATAACTTTTTAACACATTTTTTGTTTTTTTGTTCTTTGGTGTGTCGGTCAGATGACTCATGTCTGTTCCACAGTGGAGGAAGCTTTCTTTGCTTCATGTATATGTATATGCCAGTACTAAGATATGTATATGAATCCCCCTGGTCATAACTCTATAGGATCTATATGATATAGGGTCACACTGCACATTAGAGCTTTTCTAGCTGTTTTAGCTTGATTTGATACATAGAATGACCCAATCAGGGACTCCTGCTTTTGATGAGGGCCTTCTTTCTGCAGCTGAGAACCAATTAGTGTCATTAACAGACGATGATGCAGAGAAAGTCTATTTCGACCATTTTGAATTTACCACTTTACCTGCTGAGAAATCTATTGATTTATTTCATAGAATTACATGTTTGAAACGTAGGGAGGTTGAGCCATGTTTCTTTCCGAGTATCACCGCTCTAAAAAAATACAGCGTGGTTTTCGAGTGAGCAATACTCCCACCATTGGAAGAACTAATGCAGTTTTTTGCACTAAATGGTGTGGAGTATTAAACAAATGCTCACTCGACCTCATTTTATTGGTTATTGAAGAGGTTGGTTTGGAGCTGGTTAAAATTCGTGAAGAAATTGCTAAGTTTGAAAAAACTCACCAACAGGCATTAAAAACTAATAAGACAGATACATGGTGTGAAAAATTCAGACACAGGTTGATTCATTTAGGTAACGTTCAAAAGGAAAATGTTACAGGCTGTGAATCACGACTATGCTACCCATCAGGTGTATAGATGGCTAACAGGTGGAGTTGGTAATTCTAGGCGGTTTAGACAGAATAGACCATTTCGCAATAGATATCAATTAAGTACAGACTCATCCACATCACATTCAGCTTCAGATTCTGATTCCTTGGGAACAAGACCACCAAGTGGTTTTTTAGGCAGAGGCAAACAAGTAGCAACAGTAAAAAACCGAGGAGAAGTAGAAGACCCCACCCAAGGAGGGGCGGCTTCAAAGAGAAGTGGGCGAAGGAAGAAGGATTAACTAGTATATTTAATCTATCCGATCATGATCTCACTATGAGTGAGACCTTACTTCTGTCACTTGGTTTGTCATTTGTACCAACAGCTAGACACGATGATTTTAATCTAGCGGTTGATCATTATAAGTTTGGTCGGAAGCTGAGGTTGAGAGAATTTTTTAATGATCAAGCTAGTGACCGGGGGGTTGAAATGATTCGATCTTCTGCTTTAAAGAAACCTAGTGTGTTTGACCCACCAACCTGTAGCCCGAGTATACGTACCTTCCTGAGAATGACTGAGAGTGATTTTAAAAACACGCCTGATAGAACTTTTGGTAATTTGACGCCTGAACAACGCAGGTCTTTAAATGACTTACGCAAAAATGATAGGATTGTCATTAGGCCTGCCGATAAGGGCGGGGCCGTAGTTATTCAAAATTTTAAAGATTATGCTGCGGAGGTCAGGCGCCAACTAGCAGATGTTGGTACTTACACCAAATGTGATGGTAATCCGATGCCACTTATGGGCAGTACGGATGGTGTAATGGTTAGCATTACTGCCTCACAGCACTGAGGTCATGGGTTCAATTCCCACCATGGCCCTAACTGTGTGGAGTTTGTATATTCTCCCCGTACTTGCGTGGGTTTCCTCCGGGTACTCCGGTTTCCTCCCACAATCCAAAAATATACTGGTAGGTTAATTGGCTCTCAACAAAATTAACCCTAGTATGAATGTGTGTGTGTGTGTACATGTGATAGGGAATATAGAGTGTAAGCTCCACTGGGGCAGGGACTGATGTGAATGGCCAAATATTATCTGTAAAGCGCTGCGGAATATGTGTGCGCTATATAAATAACTGGTAATAAATAATAATAAATAAAAAGAAGGTTGACTCTCTGGTCGATAGATCGGTCAGTCAGGGGTGGTTGACTGAGCAAATATCCCTTTTTTTGAAGGTGGAATACCCCATCTGTCCGATGTTCTATACCCTTCCTAAAGTTCATAAAACTTTAGTCAACCCCCCGGGCAGGCCGATCATTTCCGCCAGGGGGTCCCTCTTACAACCTCTAGCGATGTTTGTGGATACCTTTCTACAGGAATTGATTCCTTTCATTCCAAGCTATTTGAAAGATACGGGGGATTTCTTAACTAAGATCTTGGAACTTGGTGATACTGATGAGGGAGTTATGTTTGTAACACTCGATGTGTCGTCACTGTACACCATAATTCCCCATAATTTGGGTCTTGAGGCAGTAAGGAAATTACTCATCTCAGTGGGTACGTTGGCAGTTCCAATTGAGGGACTTCTAGAATTTTTGGAGTTGATTTTGACCAATAATCACTTCATGTATCAGGGTGATTATTACATGCAGTGTTCGGGAACGGCTATGGGTTCCAATGTGGCCCCTATTTATGCAGGTATCTTTATGCACCAATATGAGACAACCAATATCTTACCCATATATGGCAGTAAAATTATCTATTACAAACGTTTTATAGATGATATTTTTATGCTGTGGGACGGCACTGAGTCTGAGTTCAATAGTATGCTGGAACAGTTAAACACTTTAGATTCTACAGTACGCTTTACTGGACATATAAGTGAAGATTCTATCAATTTTCTGGACCTAACGATTTTTCGTAATGGTACCAGACTGGGCACCACCTTATTTAGAAAGGAGACAGGTCGTAACACGATCTTGCATGCTACGAGTAACCACCCACCCGCACTCAAGTCAAGTTTACCCATTTCTCAGTTTATGCGAGTGCTGAGGAATAATACAGATCCAGTAACTGCAGAGACACAGATTTTGGAGATGAGAACTCGTTTACTGGAGAGGGGATACAAAAAAAGTACGATTAACACTTGTTTGGAGAAGGCACGTTCGAAATGTGCAGAGCCAAAACCACCAAAAGAGGCACGAATGATATACGTTACACAGTTTGATGGTAAATCGACCAGCATTGGATCATCATTAAGGCGACATTGGCCAATACTAAAATCTGACCCTAAATTGAAGGGAATGTTCGAACATCCACCAATGATGGCCTACAGACGCGGCCGCAATTAGAAGCAGCTCCTAATGCATCCAGCAAAACAGGCTGCTAATGGAGAGAGTGGCTGGCTAAATCCACAAAAGAAGGGCTGCATAAAATGTCTGGGATGTGTCACATGCCGTTCCATGCTGGTTGGGGATAAGTTCCCGCATCCTCGGAGTGGGAAAATTATTAACATCAGATTTCGGCTACATTGCCGCCTTGACCATGTAATCTATATGTTGCTTTGCCCGTGTGGCCTCCCTTATGTGGGGATGACCACATGTACATTTAGGGAGAGGATGGCGAACCATCGTAGCTCGATCCATCAAGCACTATTGACAGGACGTACCGATAAACCAGTTGCTCAGCACTTTTTGACAGCAGGACACCAAGTGGCATCCCTCAAGTGTCGAATTATTGATTGGGTTGCAATACCCAAGACGGGTGGGGATCGATCACTCCTGTTAAAAAAGTTGGAATCAAGGTGGATTCATAGACTGGGTTCGGTGGTTCCTAATGGACTTAATGAATCTAATCCTTTAAATTTTTTCCTACGTTGAGAAACGGATATATATAAAAAATATTTTCTGTCCTCTCATTTTTCTGTTCCATTTTTTTTGAGTAGGGAATGTTCTATGCTGCTAGTATGAGGATCTGACCGACATACACTTTTTTATACATGCACATGCATGCTTTTTTTCTCTAACCTTGGTTTTTTGATTTCATTGTTTTCCCTATATAGATGTGTATCTGTATTAGGATTGTGGTATAGATTTATTATACTATTTGAATATGCATGAATGCTTTTTTTTTAATGGTGGTTGGTAGACTGTGGCTATTTATTGGTGGGCTAGGATGATTTTTGGTTAAACCCTATGGGAGAAGTAAATTGTAGCTATGATATCTCCCCCTAGAATAATATGGGTCTGTCCTATTAACCCTTCCCATTAGTAACCACAGTCTTTACTTTTTAGTATTGTATGGGGATTGTTTTTTATCTGCAGCTGATTGGCTCTAGCACCGGGATTTGTGGTGCACACTCGTGTTGCTAGGACTTCTCTCCCTAAGTTTGGAGACTTATATGTGGATGATGTTGCGGTTTGGAACTGTCCGTATGTGTTAAAACTTGCACAAGTTGTAGTTTAGATTGCTTGTTAATAAATAATTCGCATTGTTATGAGGTCACAGAAGGGGCGTTTTTGGCGCCAATTCTAAATTGGGTATAGGTGTATATAGAGCCTGTCAGGCATAGCCTATTGTACTGCTGGATGCCTGGGCTGACCTGTTGTTTGGTCTCATTACCTGATGTGTAGTTGCTTTACATAGCCTCCTGAGGAAGGCCCATTGAGGGCCGAAAGCGCTTGAGGATATTATGAGGATACTATTCAAGTGGATTATGTAACGTATATCACAATAAATGAGAACTTTTTTTGCATGTTTGTAAAATCTGGAGAGTACCTATACCTTTTTTCTATAATTACAATGCTTTGACATTGGAGTGGACACCCCAGTCGTTGGTTTCTTGAAGATGCGAGTGCGACCGTCACTGGATATATATATATATATATATATATATATATGCAGGGGTACTGCAAACCGCTATGTTTTAGTTAATTAATACATTACCTTATGTGTTGTTTTAAGATATTCATGTCACAAGGTATTATGGATTTTTAATGTTTTTTTCACTCTGTATATATATGTGTCAGCCGGGCACTTCATAGCCTGTACTGTCTTATTGATTGCACGATTGTTATGTATTTTGTATTGGCAGTATGCACCATGACAACGACCTCCCCCGCCCCCTGCATGACGGCACTGGTAGCTCGCGTCACGGGGTTGGGTCACCTGACCGGAAGCGCTGAGTCCAGAAGCCTGGCAGCGGCGAGGAGAGGACGGCTGGAGGCGTCTGGTAAGTGTATTTAAATGCATGTCTTTCACTTGTTTTGTTCACTGTGTGTCCTGAAGACGGGGGCTTGCACCCCGAAACGTCGATAAAGTTCCATTTGACAGAGTTCACCTGTTCACCATAGTCTCCTGAGTGCCGCCTCGTTTTTTGCAAATCATACATACCCAGACTGCCTAGTCTGGGAGGGAGGGCACCGGAGCAGGAGCTTTGCTCAGATAGCCCATGGGGGAGTGCCAGACAATTTGCCCAGTATATATATATATATATATATATATATATATATACACACATACAGAAATGCACCGCACTCGCCATTCCTATGAATGGGGTGCACACCTGCACTCACCACTCCCAGGTTGGGGTGCAGTGGCCTGTGACCACACTGCTTAAATAAATAAAAAACAGAGCTCAGCACTCACCATAGTAAGCTCACTCGCCTTAATACATAAATAAATTTACTTTAAACCTGTCAGCTGTTTCCTTGGTGGTAATTCAGGAGCTGTATTGGTGACTGTCTCACCTTTAAAAAAGTTAGTTGGCAGGTGAGCTTTAAAACAGGTAACATATATTCAGGTTGACTCTGATGTGATAGCAGTAGCCAGGTTCTCAAAAATCTGGGTGATAGAGTAGGACTTGCAGTGAACTGGGGTCCCTTGATATTGGGGTGCAAGATTAAATGCATTGTACAATTAATTAACAAAATCCCCTTTATTTATTTATTTATTTATGCATGCATGCATTAAGGTGAGTGAGCTTACTATGGTGAGTGCTGAGCTCTCTGTTTCTATCTATAGGACCTGTGCATGGGTAGGAGGCACAGTGGGCACCGCAGGGGTTGCGGTGCTGACATGAAGGAGAGGCCCCCCAGTTTTACATGTCCCCCGAAGGCTACAGAACCCCAAAAAATAAAGTTTACCAATCCAGACTATCAGTGAAGTGTCTGGGACTCAGTACCCAACAGTGGAGAGATTAAAAAAATACAGTGTGAAGGAGAGACACAGATGACAGAACTGGATGGGGACTACAGTTGCTCCCTTGCATATTCTCCCAATGTGATAGTCTTAGGGAGGTGTGGAGCTCATTTTTGTGCCATACCGTCAGTGCTTAAAGTGGTCCTGGAGTGGTGGTTGAACTCCAACCCCCCCCCCCTCCCCTCCGGCGCCCATGCAATAAAGGTATTGCGCGCGACGTAGGCATGCACCTCAAAAAAGCGGTATGGCCTCAAAAAGAAAGAAGCGTGGACACACAATAGTATCCCCAATTAAAATTATGTCACACAGTAGCACAATCTGATTCACATTTCACCGCATAGTAGTGTCCCTTATTCATGTTATGACACACATTAGTGTCCCTTATACACAAAGCCCACAGTAGTAGCACACCTAATACACATAATGCCCACAGCAGTAGCACCCTGTAATACACATAATGCCCACAGCAGTAGTGCCCTTATACAATGCCCACAGTTGTAGTGCCCCATATGCAATGTCCACTGTACTGGTAGTGCCCACAGTGGTAGTGCCCCTTATATAGAGCCCATAGTATTGGTGCCATTTATGTCCCCAGGAGTGGTGCCCCTTATGAAGTGCCCACTTTACAATGCCCTCATTATTAGTGCCCCCAGTCGTTTAGCCCCCTGTAGTTATGCCCCCAGTGGTAATGCCCCTGTGGTTATGACCCCAGTAGTTTTAGTGTTCACTCTAGGCTGTTTTAGCAGGGCGCGGCGCCCTGCCCGTTTTTTAACAGGCAAAACCCGCCCTGCCCCTTTTGCGGCGCCCTGCTAGAACAGCCGCCCGCTCCCTGCCCTCCCGGCGTGTATAGATGCCGTGCGCATGCGCGCGGCATACATTCACGCATTGGGAGAGGGCTGGGGGAAGCCCAGCACCGACAGAGGTGCTGGGCACGCCCCCAACAGTGACGTCGCCGGCCACAGACGCTCTCTATAGTAGCGTCTGTGGGCCGCACCGCCCCCTAAAATGACGGAGGCGTGGCCACGCCCCCTAATTTGTGTGGCTACGCCCCCATTTAGGACGCGCACGCGGCTTTGCCGCGCGCGCACACATGTGCCCCCGGACTCCGGCGCCCTGCCCCATTTCACTCCTAGAGTGAACACTAACTTTACCCCCCCTTTAGTTTAGCCCCCCAGTGGTAATGCCTCCAGTAGTTTAGCCTCCCTGTAGTTTAGCCCCCCTGTAGTTTAGCCCCCTAGTAATAATGCCCCCAGTAGTTTAGCCCTCATGTAGTTAGCCCCCTGTAGTTTAGCCCTCATGTAGTTAGCCCTCTGTAGTTTAGCTGCTCAATAGTAATGCCCCAGAGTAGTAATGCCCCCCTGTAGTTTGCCCCCAGTAGGTAGCCGCCACGTAGTTTGCCCCCAGTAGTTATGCCCCTTGTAGTTTGCCCTCATTAGTTTCACCCCCCCAGTAGTAATGCCCCATTGTAGATTGCCCCCTTGTAGTTTGCCCCCAGTAGTAATTCCCCCCCAGTAGTTAGCCCCCTTGTAGTTTGCCCCCCTGTAGTTTGCCCCCAGTAGAAAAATATGGGAAAAAACCCAAACACAATACTCACCAAGCCCCGCTCCCGCGTCCGACCGCTGCAGTCCTTCCAGCGTCTGCTCCTTGGCACTATAGCGCACGCTGACAGAGCTGGAAGCCGGAGCTCAGTAGTTAGCTCCTGCCACCGGCTTCCGCTGTGGAGAGCTGGGCACCCGCTGACAACACAATCACAGCAGGCGCCCGGCATCTCCCTGCAGCGCCGTGTACGCATCGGGTTAGGTGAGCCAGAGGAGGCGGAACTGCGTTCCGTCTCCAAGTGGAACTGACGGAACGCAATTCCGCCCCGTTCCGGCTCACTTTAACCCCTGCATACCGTAGAGCAAGCCTGCCCAACCTGTGGCTCTCCAGCTGTGAAACTACAAGTCCAAGCATAGCCTCCTACCGATCATCTGGTAAAACGTGCTGGAAATGGTAGTTGAACAATAGCTGAAAAGCAAGAGGTTGGCCAGGCCTGCCATAGAGGCTTCAGCCACATTAAATTTGCTGTATCTGGATCACACTGTGACACACAGGGACCCCACTCTGCAGGACTCATTGTTATACTGGGGCAGATTTATTAAGCCTGGTGAAGTGATAAAATGGACAGAGATAAAGTTCCAGCCAGTCAGCTCCTGTCATTTTTCAAACCCAGCCCGTTACATGGCAGTTAGAAGCTGATTGGCTGGAACTTTATCACCTTTCACTTTATCACTTCATCAGGCTTAATAAATCTGCCTCAGTGTTACCAGCTCAGTTGGTATACGTTTAAGTTGCCAGCAGGCGGGATCCCGGCGTTTAGGATGCAGACGCCGGAATCCCAACAGCTGGCAATGCCAGCAGCCTTAATACCGGCCAAACAGGACTATTCTATTTAAGCAAGTTGAACACGATGGTCAATGTTTGTGTATACTTACTTATATATTATAATGTGAATTGTTTTCTCAGTGTTTCACTTGTATTTGTTTAAGCACTGTAAAATAAGGTCGGAATGTTTATATTAAGCTTCCATTTGTATGCAGCCTGAGTCCATTATACTACAGAAAGACTCTGGGTAAGAATTTCCAAAATACTCAGGCCACGCAATTCAATTTCCAGTTTCCTACGAAGAATAGGTGACTGGTAAAGCAAAACAGGCTAAATATATAAAATAAAAATAAGAATTTACTTACCGATAATTCTATTTCTCGTAGTCCGTAGTGGATGCTGGGAACTCCGTAAGGACCATGGGGAATAGCGGCTCCGCAGGAGACAGGGCACATCTAAAGAAAGCTTTAGGATCACCTGGTGTGCACTGGCTCCTCCCCCTATGACCCTCCTCCAAGCCTCAGTTAGGATACTGTGCCCGGACGAGCGTACACAATAAGGAAGGATTTTGAATCCCGGGTAAGACTCATACCAGCCACACCAATCACACTGTACAACTTGTGATCTGAACCCAGTTAACAGCATGATAATAGAGAAGCCTCTATAAAAGATGGCTCACTACAACAATAACCCGAATTTTTTGGTAACAATAATTATGTACCAGTATTGCAGACAATCCGCACTTGGGATGGGCGCCCAGCATCCACTACGGACTACGAGAAATAGAATTATCGGTAAGTAAATTCTTATTTTCTCTGACGTCCTAGTGGATGCTGGGAACTCCGTAAGGACCATGGGGATTATACCAAAGCTCCCAAACGGGCGGGAGAGTGCGGATGACTCTGCAGCACCGAATGAGAGAACTCCAGGTCCTCCTCAGCCAGGGTATCAAATTTGTAGAAGTTTACAAACGTATTTGCTCCTGACCAAGTAACTGCTCGGCAAAGTTGTAAAGCCGAGACCCCTCGGGCAGCTGCCCAAGATGAGCCCACCTTCCTTGTGGAGTGGGCATTTTAAGATTTTTGGCTGTGGCAGGCCTGCCACAGAATGTGCAAGCTGAATTGTACTACAAATCCAACGAGCAATCGTCTGCTTAGAAGCAGGAGCACCCAGTTTGTTGGGTGCATACAGGATAAAACAGCGAGTCAGATTTTCTGACTCCAGCCGTCCTGGAAACATATATTTTCAGGGCCCTGACCACGTCAAGCAACTTGGAATCCTCCAAGTCCTTAGTAGCCGCAGGTACCACAATAGGTTGCTTCATGTGAAATGCAGAAACCACCTTAGGTAGAAATTGAGGACAAGTCCTCAATTCTGCCCTGTCAGAATGAAATATTAAATAAGGGCTTTTATATGATAAAGCCGCCAGTTCTGACACACGCCTGGCTGAAGCCAGGGCTAACAGCATCGTCACCTTCCATGTGAGATATTTTAAGTCCACAGTGGTGAGTGGTTCAAACCAATGTGACTTTAGGAAACTCAACACAACATTGAGATCCCAAGGTGCCACTGGAGGCACAAAAGGAGGCTGTATATGCAGTACCCCTTTTACAAATGTCTGAACTTCAGGCACTGAAGCCAGTTCCTTTTGGAAGAAAATCGACAGGGCCGAAATTTGAACCTTAATGGACCCTAATTTTAGGCCCATAGACAGTCCTGTTTGCAGGAAATGGAGGAAACGACCCAGTTGAAATTCCTCTGTAGGGGCCTTCTTGGCCTCCCACCACGCAACATATTTTCGCCAAATGCGGTGATAATGTTTTGCGGTTACGTCCTTCCTGGCCTAGACCAGGGTAGGGATGACTTCATCTGGAATGCCTTTTTCCTTCAGGATCCGGCGTTCAACCGCCAAGCCGTCAAACGCAGCCGCGGTAAGTCTTGGAACAGACAAGGCCCCTGCTGGAGCAGGTCCTTTCTTAGAGGTAGAGGCCACGGTTCGTCCGTGAGCATCTCTTGAAGTTCCGGATACCAAGTCCTTCTTGGCCAATCCGGAACCACGAGTATAGTTCTTACTCCTCTCCTTCTTATGATTCTCAGTACTTTTGGTATGAGAGGCAGAGGAGGGAACACATACACTGACTGGTACACCCACGGTGTTACCAGAGCGTCCACCGCTATTGCCTGAGGGTCCCCTGACCTGGCGCAATATCTGTCTAGTTTTTTGTTTAGACGGGACGCCATTATGTCCACCTTTGGTTTTTCCCAACGGTTTACAATCAGGTGGAAGACTTCTGGGTGAAGTCCCCACTCTCCCGGGTGAAGGTCGTGTCTGCTGAGGAAGTCTGCTTCCCAGTTGTCCACTCCCGGAATGAACACTGCTGACAGTGCTATCACATGATTCTCCGCCCAGCGAAGAATCCTTGCAGCTTCTGCCATTGCCCCCCTGCTTCCCGTGCCGCCCTGTCTGTTTACGTGGGCGACTGACGTGATGTTGTCCGATTGGATCAATACCGCCTGACCCTGAAGCAGGGGTTTCGCTTGACTTAGGGCATTGTAAATGGCCCTTAGTTCCAGAATGTTTATATGAAGAGATGTCTCCAGGCTTGACCATAAGCCCTGGAAATTCCTTCCCTGTGTGACTGCTCCCCAGCCTCGCAGGCTGGCATCCGTGGCCACCAGGACCCAGTCCCGAATGCCGAATCTGCGGCCCTCTAGAAGATGAGCACTCTGCAACCACCACAGGAGGGATACCCTTGTCCCCGATGACAGGGTTATCCGCTGAAGCATCTGAAGATGCGACCCGGACCATTTGTCCAGTAGGTTCCACTGGAAAGTCTTGCGTGGAATCTGCCGAATGGGATTGCTTCGTAGGAAGCCACCATTTTTACCCAGAACCCTTGTGCATTGATGCACTGAGACTTGGTTCGGTTTTAGGAGGTTCCTGACTAGCTCGGATAACTCCCTGGCTTTCTCCTCCGGGAGAAACACCTTCTTTCTGGACTGTGTCCAGGATCATCCCTAGGAACAGAAGACAAGTCGTCGGAACCAGCTGCGATTTTGGAATATTGAGAATCCAATCGTGCTGCCGCAACACTACCTGATATAGTGCTACACCGATCTCCAACTGTTCCCTGGATCTTACCCTTATCAGGGAATCGTCCAAGTAACGGATAACTAAAATTCCCTTCCTTCGAAGGAATATCATCATTACGGTCATTACTTCAGTAAAGACCCGGGGTGCCGTGGACCATCCCTACGGCAGCGTCCGAACTGATAGTGACAGTTCTGTACCATAACCTGAAATACCCTTGGTGAGAAGGGTAAATTTTGACATGAAGGTAAGCATCCTTGATGTCCCGAGACATCATGTAGTCCCCTTCTTCCAGGTTTGCAATCACTGCTCTGAGTGACTCAATTTTGAATTTGAACCTCTGTATGCAAGTGTTCAAAGATTTTAGATTTTAAAATCGGTCTCACCGAGCCGTCTGGCTTCGGTACCACAATAGTGTGGAATAATACCCCGTTCCCTGTTGCAGGAGGGGTACCTTGATTATCACCTGCTGGGAATACAGCTTGTGAATGGTTTCCAAAACTGCCTCCCTGTCAGCGGGAGACGTCGGTAAAACAGACCTTTGGAAACGGCGAGGGGGATACGTCTCGAATTCCAATTTGTACCCCTGAAATATTACCAGAAGGATCCAGGGGTCTACTTGCGAGTGAGCCCACTGCGCACTGAAATTCATTGAGAACGGGACCCCACCGTGCCTGAACTTGTAAAGCCCTAGCGTCATACTGAGGGCTTGGCAGAGGCGGAAAAGAGTTTTTGTTCCTTGGAACTGGCTGATCTCTGCAGCCATTTTCCTCTCCCTCTGTCACGAGCAGAAAAGAGGAACCCTTTTGTCCGCTTGCCAACCAGGCCTGCGCCTGATAATACGGCGTCTTATTTTGAGAGGCGACCTAGGGTACATCCCCTCTTTTAAGGCAATACTTCCAAATGCCGTTTGGAATCCGCATCACCTGACCACTTTACTGGTATAATTGGACAACGCACTTATACTTGATGCCAGTCGGCAAATATTCCGCTGTGTATCATGCATATATAGAAATGCATCTTTTAATTGCTCTATAGGCAATAATATACTGTCCTTATCTAGGATATCATATTTCCAGTCAGGGAATCCGACCACGCCAACCCAGCACTGCACATCCAGGCTGAGGCGATTGCTGGTCGCAGTATAACACCAGTATGTGTGTAAATACATTTTAGGAAACCCTCCTGCTTTCTATCAGCAGGATCCTTAAGGGCGGCCATCTCAAGAGAGGGTAGAGCCCTTGTTCTTACAAGCGTGTGAGCGCCTTATCCCCCCTAGGGGGTGTTTCCCAACGCACCCTAACCTCTGGCGGGAAAAGGTATACTGCCAATAACTTTTTAGAAATGATCAATTGTTATCGGGGGGAAACCCACGCATTTTATTTCTCAGATTCCGGAAAACTACAGGAAGTTTTTCCTCACCAACATAATACCCCTTTTTTTTTTTTTTTTTGGTGGTATTCATATTATCAGAAAAGTGTAAACTTTTTTCATTGCCTCAATCATGCAATGTGTGGCCCTATTTGGAAATCACGGTTGTCTCTTCACCGTCGACACAGGAGTCAGTATCCGTGTCGGCGTCTGTATCTGAGGTAACGGGCGCTTTAGAGCCCCTATATGAGACGTCTGGACATGCACAAGCTGAGTAGCCGGCTGTCTCATGTCAACCACTGTCTTTTATACAAAGCTGACACTGTCACGCAATTTCCACAGTACATCCACTCAGGTGTCGACCCCCCAGGGGGTGACAACACTATTACAGACACTCTACTCCGTCTCCTCATCATTTTTCTCCTCATACATGTCGACACAAACGTACCGACACACAGCACACACACAGGGAATGCTCTGATAGAGGACAGGACCCCACTAGCCCTTTGGGGAGACAGAGGGAGAGTTTGCCAGCACACACCAGAGCGCTATATATATACAGGGATAACCTTATATAAGTGTTTTTCCCTTTATAGCTGCTGTATTGTTTATACTGCGCCTAATTTGTGCCCCCCTCTCTTTTTTAACCCCTTTCTGCAGTGTAGTGACTGCAGGGGAGAGCCAGGGAGCTTCCCTCCAACTGAGCTGTGAGGGAAAATGGCGCCAGTGTGCTGAGGAGATAGGCTCCGCCCCTTTCTCGGCGTCCTTATCATCCGTTTTCTTGTATGTTTTGGCAGGGGTTAAATGCATCCATATAGCCCAGGAGTTATATGTGATGCATTTATTTTAGCCATAAAAGGTTTTCTAACGATTTATTGCGTCTCAGGGCGCTGCCCCCCCAGCGCCCTGCACCCTCAGTGACCGGAGTGTGAAGTGTGCTGAGAGCAATGGCGCACAGCTGCGGTGCTGTGCGCCTACCTTTATCTGAAGACAGGAAAGTCTTCTGCCGCCGATTTTTCCGGACCTCTTCGCTCTTCTGGCTCTGTAAGGGGGCCGGCGGCGCGGCTCCGGTGACCCATCCAGGCTGAACCTGTGATCGTCCCTCTGGAGCTAATGTCCAGTAGCCTAAGAAGCCCAATCCACTCTGCACGCAGGTGAGTTCGCTTCTTCTCCCCTTAGTCCCTCGATGCAGTGAGCCTGTTGCCAGCAGGTCTCACTGAAAATAATAAACCTAAACTAAAACTTTCACAAAGAGCTCAGGAGAGCCCCTAGTGTGCACCCTTCTCGTCGGGCACAGAAAATCTAACTGAGGCTTGGAGGAGGGTCATAGGGGGAGGAGCCAGTGCACACCAGGTGATCCTAAAGCTTTCTTTAGATGTGCCCTGTCTCCTGCGGAGCCGCTATTCCCCATGGTCCTTACGGAGTTCCCAGCATCCACTAGGACGTCAGAGAAATAAGAATTTACTCACCGGTAATTCTATTTCTCGTAGTCCGTAGTGGATGCTGGGTACTCCGTAAGGACCATGGGGTATAGACGGGCTCCGCAGGAGACTGGGCACTCTCAAAAGAAAGATTAGGTACTATATCTGGTGTGCACTGGCTCCTCCCTCTATGCCCCTCCTCCAGACCTCAGTTAGGGAAACTGTGCCCGGAAGAGCTGACATTACTAGGAAAGGATTTGGAATCCAGGGTAAGACTCATACCAGCCACACCAATCACACCGTATAACTCGTGATAACTATACCCAGTTAACAGTATGAACAATAACTGAGCCTCTCTCAACAGATGGCTCATACAATAACCCTTTAGTTAAGCAATAACTATATACATGTATTGCAGAGAGTCCGCACTTGGGACGGGCTCCCAGCATCCACTACGGACTACGAGAAATAGAATTACCGGTGAGTAAATTCTTATTTTCTCTGACGTCCTAGTGGATGCTGGGTACTCCGTAAGGACCATGGGGATTATACCAAAGCTCCCAAACGGGCGGGAGAGTGCGGATGACTCTGCAGCACCGAATGAGCAAACTCAAGGTCCTCCTCAGCCAGGGTATCAAACTTGCAGAATTTTGCAAAAATGTTTGAACCCGACCAAGTAGCAGCTCGGCAAAGTTGTAAAGCCGAGACCCCTCGGGCAGCCGCCCAAGAAGAGCCCACCTTCCTCGTGGAATGGGCTTTTACTGATTTAGGATGCGGCAGTCCAGCCGCAGAATGTGCAAGCTGAATCGTGCTACAGATCCAGCGAGCAATAGTCTGCTTTGAAGCAGGAGCACCCAGCTTGTTGGGTGCATGCAGGATAAATAGCGAGTGAGTTTTTCTGACTCTAGCCGTCCTGGAAACATAAAGTTTCAGGGCCCGGACTACGTCCAGCAACTTGGAATCCTCCAAGTCCCTAGTAGCCGCAGGCACCACAATAGGTTGGTTCAAATGAAACGATGATACCACCTTAGGGAGAAATTGGGGACGAGTCCTCCATTCTGCCCTTTCCATATGGAAGATCAGATATGGGCTTTTACATGACAAAGCCGCCAATTCTGACACACGCCTAGTCCAAGCTAAGGCCAAAAGTATGACCACTTTCCACGTGAGATATTTTAGCTCCACGGTCTTAAGTGGCTCAAACCAGTGGGATTTTAGGAATCCAACACACGTTAAGATCCCAAGGTGCCACTGGAGGCACAAAAGGGGCTGAATATGCAGCACCCCTGTAACAACGTCCGAACTTCAGGCAGTGAAGCCAGTTCTTTTTGAGAGAAAAAAGGGATAGGGCCGAAATCTTGGCCTTTATGGATCCTAATTTTTGGCCCATAGTCACTCCTGACTGTAGGAAGTGCAGGAATCGACCCCCCCTGGAATTCCTCTGTAGGGCCTTCCCGGCCACACACCAAGCAACCTATTTTCGCCATATACAGTGAAAAAGTCTTGCTGTCACGTCTTTCCTAGCCTTTATCAGCGTAGGAATAACTGCATCCGGAATGCCCTTTTCTGCTAGGATCCGGCGTTCAACCGCCATGCCGTCCAACGCAGCCGCGGTAAGTCTTGGATCAGACAGGGTCCCTGTTGCAACATGTCCTGACTGAGAGGCAGAGGCCATGGGTCCTCTGAGAGCATTTCTTGCAGTTCCGGGTACCGAGTCCTTCTTGGCCAATCCGGAGCAAAGAATATTGTTCACACTCCTCCGTTTATTACAATTCTCAGCCCTTGGGTCTGAGAGGAAGAGGAGGGAATATATAGACCGACTGGAACACCCACGGTGTTATTAGTGCGACCACAGCTATCGCCTGAGAGTCCCTTGACCCAGCGTAAAACCTTTTTTATCTTTTTATTGAGGTGGGACGCCATGTAGTCCACCTGAGGCAGTTTTCATCAATTTGCAAAACTGCGTGAAGACTTCCTGATGAAGTCACCACTTTCCCGGGTGGAGGTCGTGTCCACTCCCGGAATGAACACTGCTGACAGTGCGCTTACTTGATTCTCCGCCCAGCGAAGAATTCTGGTGGCTTCTACCCTCGCCACCCTGCTCCTTGTGCCGCCTTGGCGGTTTACATGAGCCCCTGCGGTCTGACTGGATCAGAACCGGTTGGTAGCGAAGCAGGAACTCCGCTTGACTTAGGGCGTTGTATATGGCCCTTAGTTCCAGGATATTGATGTGAAGGCAAGTCTGTTGGCTTGACCACAAACCTTGGAATTTTCTTCCCTGTGTAACTGCCCCCCACCCTCGGAGGCTTGCATCCGTGGTCACCAGGACCCAGTCCTGAATGCCGTATCTGCGGCCCTCGAGAAGGTGAGCACTCCGCAGCCACCACAGGAGAGACACCCTGGCCCTGGGGGATAGTGAGATTAACTGATGCATCTGAAGATGTGATCCGGACCACTTGTCCAGTAAGTTCCATTGTCCTTGCATGGAACCAGCCGAAGGGGATGGCCTCGTATGATGCCATCATCCTTCCCAAGACTCGAGTGCAGTGAAGCACTGACACCTGTTTTGGTTTTCAATAGATTCCTGACCAGTGTCATGAGCTCTCTCTATCGGGAGATAAACCCTCTTCTGGTCTGTGTCTAGGATCATGCCTAGGCGAGGCAGATGAGCTGTAGGAACCAACTGCGACTTCGGAATATATAGAATCCAGTCGTGTTGCCATTTCACTTCCAGAGAAGGTGATACGCTGTCCAGCAACTGCTCTCTTGATCTCGCTTTTATGAGATCATGCAAGTATGTGATAATAGTGACACCTTGCTTCCGCAGGAGCACCATCATATCCGCCATTACCTTGGTGAAATTGGTAATGACAATCCCGTACCGCAATTCTGAGGTACGCCTGATGAGATGGATAAATGGGGACACGAAGGTATGCATCCCTTATGTCCCGATTCATTTCAGGCTTGCAATGACCGCTCTTAGCGATTCCATCTTGAACCTGAACCTTTTCAGGTATATGTTCAGGGATTTTAATTCAATATGGGTCTAACCGAACCGTCTGGTTTCAGGATTATAACATGGTCGAATAATAACACCCTCTTGTTGAAGGAGGGGACCCTTGACCACCACCTGTTGAAGATACAATTTACGAATTGCAGTTAACACTGGCTCCCTCTCTTGGGGGGAAGCCCGCCGGGTCCTCGGTGAGGGGGCATCTTCTCACAGTCCAGCCTGTATCCCTGCGATACAATTTCTATTGCCCAGGGATCTAACAGGGAGTGAACCCACTTGTGGCTGAACTTACGAAGGCGTGTCCCCACCGGGCCTAGCTCCGCCTGTGGAGCCCCAGCGACATGCGGTGGATTTCTGTAGAGGCCGGGGAGGACTTCTGTTCCTGGGGACTAGCTGTGTTGTACAGCTTCTTTCCTCTGCCCCCGGCTCTGACAAGAAAAGACGCACCTCAGACTTTCTTGTTTCTTTATTCGAAAAGCTGCATTTAATAATGTCGTGCTTTCCTAGGCTGTGCAGAAATATAAGGCAAAATATCAGAATTACCAGCTATAGCTGTGGAAACCAGGCCCGAGAACCTTTCTCCACACAATCCTCAGCCTTCCATATGCCTTTTAAGTCGGCATCATCTGTCCAATGTATATTCTACAGGACACGTCAAGCAGAAATCGACATAGCTTTTGTCTCTAGGACCCAGTATACTCATGTCCCTTTGGGCATGCTTTATAATTATATATCTATCACTTAAGACAGCATCTTAAAATATTTATATGCATACTAGGGTCTCAATCTCTGCTGATAAGGTACCTGTCTACGCTGCCACAGCGCTATAAACCCATGCCGACACAATCGCCGGTCTGGGTAGTATACTAGAATGTGCACACTATCTGCAGGATCCCTGAGAATAGCTAGTGCAAACAGGACACCCAAGGGGAAGATTCTCAACACATCCTGGCCCAATTCAGCCTGAGAATTCTCTTGTGGGAAGCTGCCGTCTCTTGTCTGGAGATTCCCGCTCTTTTTCCTCATGAGAGGAGGGAAATTTACCTCAGCATTCTTCCCCTTAACATGTGTACTCTCGTGTCAGGGACAGATGAGTCATCAGTGATATGCAAATCATCTTTTATTCCAATAATCATATATTGAATATCTTTTAGCCCTCTTGGCTGTAACTTTGCATTATCGTAGTCGACAGTGGAGTTAAACTCCGTGTCGATACTTTGTTATTTTGGATAGTGAACATAGAGAGACTCTGAAGGACTCTGTGACATAGGGACAGACCAGGGTAGATTTCCTTTCTGTTCCCTAACCTTTTGTGCAATAATTTTACCTCAGCACTTACACATATCCAAACAGGTGTCGGCGTTGTTGACGGAGACACCCTCCCACACACTTATCCGCTCTATCACCTCCTTAGAGGAGCCTTTTACCTCAGACATGTCGACACACGCGTACCGACACACCACACACACAGGGGATGCTCTATTTGAAGACAGTTCCCCCACCAGGCCCTTTGGAGAGACAGAGAGAGTATGCCAGCACACACCACAGCGCTATATAATACAGGGATGTACACTATACTGAGTGATTTTTCCCCTATAGCAGCTTATGGCCCTCATTCCGAGTTGATCGGTCGCAAGGCGATTTTAGCAGAGTTACACACGCTAAGCCGCCGCCTACTGGGAGTGAATCTTAGCTTCTTAAAATTGCGACCGATGTATTCGCAATATTGCGATTACTAACTACTTAGCAGTTTCAGAGTAGCTCCAGACTTACTCTGCCTGTGCGATCATTTCAGTGCTTGTCGTTCCTGGTTGACGTCACAAACACACCCAGCGTTCGCCCAGGCACTCCCACCGTTTCCCCGGCCACTCCTGCGTTTTTTCCGGAAACGGTAGCGTTTTCAGCCACACGCCCCTGAAACGCCGTGTTTCCGCCCAGTAACACCCATTTCCTGTCAATCACATTACGATCGCCGGAGCGAAGAAAAAGCCGTGAGTAAAAATACTTTCATCATAGTAAAGTTACTTGGCGCAGTCGCAGTGCGAACATTGCGCATGCGTACTAAGCGGATTTTCACTGCGATGCGATGAAAAATACCGAGCGAACAACTCGGAATGAGGGCCTATATACACAGTTTTGCGCCTAAATTTCTGTGCCCCCCCTCTCTTTTTTACCCTTTGTGTACCAGGATACTGCAGGGGAGAGCCTGGGGAGCTTCCTTCCAGCTGAGCTGTGAAGAGAAAATGGCGCCGGTGTGCTGAGGAAGAAGGCCCGGCCCCCTCAGCGGCGGGCTTCTGTCCTTTTATGTACTTTAATGGCGGGGGTTAATGCACATATACAGTTTATCAGACTGTATTATGTGCTTTTCGCCAAGTAAGGTAATCTAATTGCTGCCCAGGGCGCCCCCCCCCCCCAGCGCCCTGCACCCATCAGTGACCGGAGTGTGTGGTGTGCTAATGGAGCAATGGCGCACAGCTGCAGTGCTGTGCGCTACCTTAATGAAGACCGGAGTCTTCAGCCGCCGATTTTCAACTTCTCTTCGTTCTTCTGGCTCTGCAAGGGGGACGGCGGCGCAGCTCCGGGACCGGACGACCGAGGACTGGGCCTGTGTTCGATCCCTCTGGAGCTAATGGTGTCCAGTAGCCTTAGAAGCCCAATCTAGCTGCAAGCAGGTAGGTTCGCTTCTCTCCCCTCAGTCCCACGTAGCAGTGAGTCTGTTGCCAGCAGATCTCACTGAAAATAAAAAACCTAACAAATACTACGAGGCTGAAGTTAGCTTCTTATTCGGCCAGCTTCTTATTCACTTCTTATTCAAGCTCCAGCTTCTTATTCACTTCTTATTCGAACTCCAGCTTCTTATTCAGATCATTCAGTTTCGCAAGGGTTAATAAGTCTTCTGTCACAAATTTGACACCTGAAATCAACAGAGTAGGGTCCCTTGCATGTGACCCACTTGTATTTTGCCTGGCCCAACACTGTTTTGGGCATGAAATACACTGGCAAAGTGGGCACACACACCATATTTTGCCATTTTGAATAAGTAGCTGTAGTTTTGCAAGGGTTAACTAGTCTTGGGCCACAAATTTGACACCTGAAATCAACAGAGAGTGGTCACTTGCATGTGACCCACTTGTATTTTGCCTGGCCCAACGCTGTTTTGGGCATGAAATACACTGGCAAAGTGGGCACACACACCATATTTTACCATTTTGAATAAGTAGCTGTAGTTTTGCAAGGGTTAACCAGTCTTGGGCCACAAATCTGACAGCTGAAATCAACAGAGGGTGGTCACTTACATGTGACGCAGTTGTATTTTGCTTGGCCCAACGCTGTTTTGGGCATGAAATACTCTGGCAAAGTGGGCACACACACCATATTTTGCCATTTTGAATAAGTAGCTGTAGTTTAGCAAGGGTTAACTAGTCTTGGGCCACAAATTTGACCCCCATAAACAACAGAGGGTGGTCACTTACATATGACGCAGTTGTATTTTGCCTGGCCCAACGCTGTTTTGAGCATGAAATATACTGGCAAAGTGGGCACACACCATATTTTACCATTTTGAATAAGTAGCTGTAGTTTTGCAAGGGTTAACCAGTCTTGGGCCACAAATTTGACACCTGAAATCAACAGAGGGTGGTCAGTTACATATGACCCACTTGTATTTTGCTTGGCCCAATGCGGTTTTGGGCATGAAATACACTGGCAAAGTGGGCACATACACCATTTTATAAATTGCCATTTTGAATAAGTAGCTGTAGTTTTGCAAGGGTTAATTAGTCTTGGGCCACAAATTTGACACCTGAAATCAACAAAGCGTAGTCACTTACATATGACCCACTTGTATTTTGCTTGGCCCAACGCTGTTTTGGGCATGAAATACACTGGCATAGTGGGCACACACACCATATTTTCCATTTTGAATAAGTAGCTGTAGTTTTGCAAGGGTTAACCAGTCTTGGGCCACAAATTTGACACCTGAAATCAACAGAGGGTGGTCAGTTACATATGACCCACTTGTATTTTGTTTGGCCCAACACTGTTTTGGGCATGAAATACACTGGCAAAGCGGGCACACACACCATATTTTCCATTTTGAATAAGTAGCTGTAGTTTTGCAAGGGTTAACCAGTCTTGGGCCACAAATTTGACACCTGAAATCAACAAAGGGTGGTCAGTTACATATGACCCACTTGTATTTTGCTTGGCCCAACGCTGTTTTGGGCATGAAATACACTGGCAAAGTGGGCACACACACCATATTTTGCCATTTTCAATAAGTAGCTGTAGTTTTGCAAGGGTTAACTAGTCTTGGGCCACAAATTTGACACCTGAAATCAACAAAGGGTGGTCAGTTACATATGACCCACTTGTATTTTGCTTGGCCCAACGCTGTTTTGGGCATGAAATACACTGGCAAAGTGGGCACACACACCATGATTTGCTATTTTGAATAAGTAGCTGTAGTTTTGCAAGGGTTAACCAGTCTTGGGCCACAAATTTGACACCTGAAATCAACAGAGGGTGGTCACTTACATATGACCCACTTGTATTTTGCTTGGCCCAACACTGTTTTTGGCATGAAATACACTGGCAAAGTGGGCACAGACACCATTTTATAAATTGCCATTTTGAATAAGTAGCTGTAGTTTTGCAAGGGTTAACTAGTCTTGGGCCACAAATTTGACCCCTGAAATCAACAGAGGGTGGTCACTTACATATGACCCACTTGTATTTTGCTTGGCCCAACGCTGTTTTTGGCATGAAATACACTGGCAAAGTGGGCACAAACACCATTTTATAAATTGCCATTTTGAATAAGTAGCTGTAGTTTTGCAAGGGTTAACTAGTCTTGGGCCACAAATTTGACCCCTGAAATCAACAGAGAGTGGTCACTTGCATGTGACCCACTTGTATTTTGCCTGGCCCAATGCTGTTTTGGGCATGAAATACACTGGCAAAGTGGGCACACACACCATGTTTTGCTATTTTGAATAAGTAGCTGTAGTTTTGCAAGGGTTAACTAATCTTGGGCCACAAATTTGACCCCTGAAATCAACAGAGAGTGGTCACTTGCATGTGACCCACTTGTATTTTGCCTGGCCCAACGCTGTTTTGGGCATGAAATACACTGGCAAAGTGGGCACACACACCATATTTTCCATTTTGAATAAGTAGCTGTAGTTTTGCAAGAGTTAACTAGTCTTGGGACACAATTGTGAGACCTGCAATCAACAGAATGTGGTCACTTACATATCACCCACTTGTATTCTGCTTGGCCCAACATTGATTTGTGAATGAATTACGCTGGGAAAGTAGGCACAACCACCATATTATGATTTACCATTTTGAATATGTAGCTGTAGTTTTGCAAGGGTTAACTAGTCTTGGGCGACATATTTGATACCAGAAATCAAGGGTTAGATTAGCTCCTTATCGCACAGGGGAGTCATAGAGAGTCTATGTTGCGTTAAAGTTGTCTGAAGTCAGCTCTTATCCTTGCTTGAAGGAAGCTATACTCAGCAGGATTGGGGTGACGGGTCCCAGCAAAGCCCAAGAATATTATGAGTTGCAGCTGAACCCATCTGAGCCTCCAGTGGTCAAACTGGCATAATTGGCCAAACTGAGTAAAACCTGGTTACAGATAAAAACTCTTCTCAGTGGGTAGTGGAAGTGATGGCTCTAGACCAGGCTATACGGGTATCAGACCGTGGTGTAAAACACTGGGCCTTTGCAGGCTGACCCCAGACAATTGAGGAGCTAGCAGTGGTGATTGAGAGGTACCTGACCCTGGGAAATTTTAATAAAGCCAAGCAAGGGTTACAGCCAGTACATAAGCCCAATACCCAGATCCCCATTGTTAAACCAAACAGCCCGTCTCCAGTCATATGTTTTGAGTGCAGAGAGCCCAGTCATGCACAGCGGTACTTCCTAAAGCAGGGTGAGCTAGTGGATTGCAGCTCAGGGAAAACAGTACAACCTGTATTCAGTATGGCGCCTGGAATTATTTCCCCAGCTGAAACTACCATTTCATCTGATGGTACAGATTGAAGGCTGGGATATCTGGGCCTTGGTTGATACTGGCAATGAATTATCTATCATCTCTGCTAACCTGGTTCTTCCCGGGTCTGGCCAGGTTGTGCTTCTGGTAAAGATGCTATGTATACTTGGTGACATAGAAGAATGCCCATGAGTGCACCTGCCGGTGGTGATTAAAGTAAGACCAGTAAAAATGGTAGTCACAGTAGCTTCCAAACCTCTTTATCCACTAATCCTGGGCCAGGACTTCCCACTGTTGCAGGAGTTTGTTACCTGGCATGACATTGGCAGACAGACAAAGGTTAAGCTGTCGCAGGGGCCAAGATCTACTGGAAGCCAAGGTTGTATGACTGTAAACCCCTCTCTTGCCAGTGAGATTGAGACACATTAGTCCCCCATTTGCGAAAGAGTGTCTTTGCAGGACTTTAGGCGAGATCAACATAACGATGGCAACTTGTCTAATACTTTTTAAAATGTGGTAGTGGTAAATGGTAAGGTAAACTCTGCTTTACCACCTGAAGGTGTACCTTACTTTATGTGAAAAACATTTTTTTTTTACCTTGTAACTTATTTGCAAGGTAAAAGGGTAGACCAGTTGCTGATTCCCCGAAAACACGAGCAGCTGGTACTGAGGGCGGCTCACATGCATTTATGGGGTGGCCATTTAGGGGAGAGGAAAACTCTCCAGCTATGTTTCTCCTGGCCAGGCATTCATGCTGCAGTAAAAGAATATTGTCAGGAATGCCCAGTGTACTAAAAGAATGCACCCCAGACAGAATTTAGGGCGACCTTGGTTTTCCTGACTATAATTTCCATGCCTATTCAGCCAATTTTTATAGATCTGATAGGGCCAGTAGAAAAATCGGATCATGGGCATCAGTATATATTGGTGACGGTGGACTACTCCACCGGGTACCCGGAGGCCATACCACTATGTAACATGAAATCTAGCACTATTGTCCTGGAGTTCTTGATGCTGTATACCCGTCTAGGAATACCAATAGAGGTCCTGACCGACTAAGGTACCCCTTTTGTGTCTAAATTAATGAAATACCTGTGTCGCCTGTTAAAGGTGGATAGAATTACCATTTCGGTTTACCACCCGCAGACAGACGGCTTGGTTGAATGCTTTAACAGAACCCTTATGCAGATGATGAAAAGGGCAGTGTCACAGGAGAAGCGAGATTAGGACCTACTCTTACCTTAGCTAATGTTGGCAGTTTGAGAGGTACCCCAAGCCTCTTTTTTTATTATTATTATTATTATGATTATTATCCTTTATTTATATAGAGACTTTATATAGAGACTGTATGGGGTTTAGACCCTTCAAACTCCTCTATGGTAGACAACGCAGAGGGATACTAGATCTATTAAAAGATGGGTGGGAGCAGCAATTGTCCCAAGGGGATGCGGTTAAGATCCCGCCGGACGGAATCCCGGCGGTTGAAATACTGACGCCGGAACCCCGACCGGCACAATCCCCGACATATTCTGCCTCCGTGGGTGTCCACGACACCCATAGAGGGAGAATATAAAAGTGTGCTGAGCATAGCAAAGCACCGTGCCTGCAGCGTGGCGAGCAAAGCGAGCCCACAATGGGCTGCGTTCTGCTCGCCACCCCTGTCGGGATTGTGTGGTCGAAATTCCGGCGTCAGTATTTCGACCGCCGGGATCCCATCCTGCGGGATTTAGTACTGATCCCGTCCCAAGAGCCTAACATCGTTCAGTTTGTGTCCCAATTATATGGCTGTCTAAGGCAAATTGCGCCACTTCTGACCAAGCATATGGCAAGAGCTCAACAGGATCAAAAACGCAGTCATGGCGTTACTGCTGTCAACCGGACTCTCAATAGGGGCAACAAGGTACTGATACTTGTGTCTAGGTACGGCAGGAAGGTAGAAGGAAAGAGGTAAAAGTCTACCATGTGAATTTGTTGAAGCCTTGGAAAGTGCCAGTCATCCCTCTTTAGTGGCCATGAAAACCCCAGAATGTCAGGTGCCTACTGAAGTAACTGAGTCCTAGCCAGAAACAAGAAGTGGTAAACTTAGTAGCACAGTACCAGGTTGTGTTCTCTGCCCTCCTGGGGAAAACTCAAATCATACAGCATGACAATGTTACTCCACCCAGGGGGGTGATAAAACAAAGGCAATATTGTATATCTGAGGCCCAACAGGCAGCAGTAAAACGGGAACTGGAAGTGATGCGGCGCTTGGGGGTCACAGAGTAGTCAAACAGTGAATGGAATAATCCCATTTTTTTTTAGAGCCCAAGCTTTTTGGAGCTTTGAGATTCTGTAATGACTTCAGAAAGTTAAATAAAGTTCCTCGGTTTGATTCCTATCCTATGCCCCGGGTTTATGAACTTAGCAATAAGCCTGTATCTAACTACGCTAGATCTACTGAAGGGGTACTGGCAAATTCCTCTGATGGAAGCTGCCAAAGCAACAACAGCCTTCTCTACCACAGTGGGTTTGTTCCAGTCGCACCTTCCAAAGTTGGATGCAGTGTTACAGTCTCTACAGGCACAAGGGTTCACAGCTAACCTGGAGAAGTGTGCCATCATATCTGTGGAGGCAAAGTATCTGGGGTATATTGTATGCCAAGGGTAAGTTAAACCTCAACCTGGCAAGGTGGAAGCAGTCTTCACATGGCCTAAGCTAAAATGTATGTCGCAACTCAGGATATTCTTTGGTCTGGTGGGCTATTATCGTAGGTTCAGGGGTGGAACTTGCAGCGGTGCAACCGGCAGGGCCCCTCCACGATGAAGGGGCCCACAGCCGGAGGCACTACAATGAGTGAGACTGACTCATTACATGCCACCTGCCGGCGCGCTGCAAGCCGCCGCTTCCCCTTAACAGAATGAGGCTGAGCTGCAGTCTGGCCAGAGGGGGAGGAGGATGCAGTGGAGGAGTCTGGAGAAGGAGAAGGGGCCATCTTCCCCTCTCATTCACGGGCAGCCCAGCTGTTTCTTTTTGCTACCGGAGCCGGAGCATCACGTGACCATGCGGCTAAACTGTAGAGTTAGTGCAGCAGCATTCCTTGTAAAGGCGGTAAGGCAGCTGTGTGTTTATTTATTTTTATTTTATTATACATTTTTCTAATTGTACATTTCATCCTGCAAACTCAGAATCGCGGACCTCGAAGAGGCGGAGCCTACATTGAGGGGGCGGAGATTGGGAGGTGGTGGTCTCTCTGCAAATAGTAATGGTGACTGTGCAGTGACATATAACATACAGCACAGCATAGAGTGACCCCACTAAGGCAGCCAGGCACAGGGTCATGTGTTGTCACCCAGGGTGCATGTGCTGCTGCTGGCTGCATGATGCATAGTGTGGACATCTGTCTCCATGGGCCTTGTGTATCCTTGTACAAAGGAATTGACCCATTTTTATACAGTGAGAAGTCTTCTGAGTTTTTGTGGGAGTTGGATACAATTGGCCGACAGTTATCATATTGATATTCATTATGTCGACATAAAGAACTGTCAACAAACAGTCCCTTGTGATATAGCAGTTTCGTACTTTATACCGGTGACAGCAGTGCCTTTTTCTGGATCACATTGCATTGGCGATGTCTCAGCAGTGTTCTGGTGAGTATTTTCCCCATTATCCCTAATCCCTAAACCTTTCCCTAGTAGCTAACCTTAACCTTTACCCCTCCCCACAGCCTAACCCTAGCCACCACCCCAGTGCCTCACCCCTCCCCCCCCAGCAGCCTAACCCTAAAACTTTACCGTAGTGCCTACTATATTGGCGTTATGTGTAAAAGAAGCTCTACTGTGTGGCGTAATGTGTATAAGGAGCTCTACTGTGTGGCTTAACCTGTATAAGGGGTATTACTGTGTGGTTTAACGTCTATAAGAAGCACCACTGTGTGGCGTAACGTGTATAAGGAGCACTATTGTGTGGCGTAAAGTGTATAAGGACCATTACAGTGTGTTGTAACGTGTATAAGGAGCTCTACTGTGTTGCGTAACATGTATAAGGAACAGTACTGGGTGGAGTAACGTGTATCAGGAGCACTACTGTGTGGTATAACGTATATTAAGATACTACTGTGTGGTATAACGTATATTAAGATACTACTGTGTGGCGTAACATGTATAAGAGGCACTACTGTGTGTTGTAATGTGTATAAGAACTACTGTGTGGCGTAACGTGTAGAAGGAGCTCTACTATGTGGCGTAATGCGTATAAGAAGCAGTACTGTGTGGCATAACGTGTTTCAGGAGCACTACTGTGTGGCGTAACGTGTAGAAGGAGCTCTACTATGTGGCGTAATGCGTATAAGAAGCAGTACTGTGTGGCATAACGTGTTTCAGGAGCACTACTGTGTGGCGTAACGTGTAGAAGGAGCTCTACTATGTGGCGTAATGCGTATAAGAAGCAATACTGTGTGGCATAACGTGTTTCAGGAGCAGTACTGTGTAGCGTAATGTATATAAGGAGTACTACTGTTCAGTGTAATGTAATGTAAATCAGTGTAATGTAATGAGGTTGCACTACTGTGTGGCATAATTTGAATTGGTGGTACTATTGTGTGCCCACACCCCTTTTCAATGAGACCATGCCCTATTTTTTGACACACGTTTTGGATCTTGGGTGGGCTGGGGCAACGCATTTTGTTGCACCTCGGCCCACCATGGTCTTGTTCCGCCACTGCGTAGGTGCATGCGCGAATTTGCCACAGGGCAGCATCATTCACTGAATGTCTGAGGAAACAGTCCCCAGACAAGATCTAATCACAGATGTGCTAAATGTAGCACATCTACAATCATGTACTCTGACATGCGGGTGGATGCCCAGCACAGGGCTGGTCCGCCCTGCATGACTGGCCCTAGCCCCCCCCATCCCCCTCGCACAGGTACAAAACCATTGCACGGTGTCGATGATTTTGTACCTGATGAGTAACTCCCTGCAAACGAAGCTCCTGCACGCTGGCAGTCCGCTACTCGCCACATCCCGGCTCGCAGAGTCTGTGTGTAACACCACGCAGCTGCCTCGGGCCACCCCCCAACGGTCCAGACAGGCCTCCGTTGTCCGGACCGTGGTTCTAAAGCCGGTGGCATGCCCCTTCCCACCACATGACCGCCTCTGCCTGTCAATCAGGCAGAGGCGATCGAAGCCCTGAGATGCTGATAGAATCTCACTGGGCTCCCGGATTGCGCACGCGCAGGGCGCACTCCACAAAGTAATTCAGACTGCGATCGCTGCTGCTGCAATGATGCAGTCTGAATTACCCCCTAGGCCCGCAGAGACTACATTGCAGAATTTAAGAAAAGCTTTATGCGCAGAGACTGTATTGATAGGCTCCTGATTCCAGGTGTCAAATTTGTGGCCCAAGACTAGTTAACCCTTGCAAAACCACAGCTACTTATTCAAAATAGCAATTTATAAAATGGTGTTTATGCCCACTTTGCCAGTGTATTTCATGCCCAAAACAGCGTTGGGCCAAACAAAATACAAGTGGGTGATATGTAAGTGACCACCCTCTGCTGATTTCAGGGGTCAAATTTGTGGCCCAAGACTAGTTAACCCTTGCAAAACTACAGCTACTTATTCAAAATGGCAAAATATGCTGTGTGTGCCCACTTTGCCAGTGTATTTCATGCCCAAAACAGCGTTGGGCCAGGCAAAATACAAGTGGGTCACATGCAAGTGACCACTCTCTGTTGATTTCAGGTGTCAAATTTGTGGCCCAAGACTAGTTAACCCTTGCAAAACTACAGCTACTTATTCAAAATAGCAATTTATAAAATGGTGTTTATGCCCACTTTGCCAGTGTATTTCATGCCCAAAACAGCGTTGGGCCAAGCAAAATACAAGTGGGTGATATGTAAGTGACCACCCTCTGTTGATTTCAGGGGTAAAATTTGTGGCCCAAGACTAGTTAACCCTTGCAAAACTACAGCTACTTATTCAAAATGGCAAAATATGGTGTGTGTGCCCATTTTGCCAGTGTATTTCATGCCCAAAACAGCGTTGGGCCAAACAAAATACAAGTGGGTGATATGTAAGTGACCACCCTCTGCTGATTTCAGGGGTCAAATTTGTGGCCCAAGACTAGTTAACCCTTGCAAAACTACAGCTACTTATTCAAAATGGCAAAATATGCTGTGTGTGCCCACTATGCCAGTGTATTTCATGCCCAAAACAGCGTTGGGCCAAACAAAATACAAGTGGGTGATATGTAAGTGACCACCCTCTGCTGATTTCAGGGGTCAAATTTGTGGCCCAAGACTAATTAACCCTTGCAAAACTACAGCTACTTATTCAAAATGGCAAAATATGCTGTGTGTGCCCACTTTGCCAGTGTATTTCATGCCCAAAACAGCGTTGGGCCAGGCAAAATACAAGTGGGTCACATGCAAGTGACCACTCTCTGTTGATTTCAGGTGTCAAATTTGTGGCCCAAGACTAGTTAACCCTTGCAAAACTACAGCTACTTATTCAAAATGGCAAAATATGCTGTGTGTGCCCACTTTGCCAGTGTATTTCATGCCCAAAACAGCGTTGGGCCAGGCAAAATACAAGTGGGTCACATGCAAGTGACCACTCTCTGTTGATTTCAGGTGTCAAATTTGTGGCCCAAGACTAGTTAACCCTTGCAAAACTACAGCTACTTATTCAAAATAGCAATTTATAAAATGGTGTTTATGCCCACTTTGCCAGTGTATTTCATGCCCAAAACAGCGTTGGGCCAAGCAAAATACAAGTGGGTGATATGTAAGTGACCACCCTCTGTTGATTTCAGGGGTAAAATTTGTGGCCCAAGACTAGTTAACCCTTGCAAAACTACAGCTACTTATTCAAAATGGCAAAATATGGTGTGTGTGCCCATTTTGCCAGTGTATTTCATGCCCAAAACAGCGTTGGGCCAAACAAAATACAAGTGGGTGATATGTAAGTGACCACCCTCTGCTGATTTCAGGGGTCAAATTTGTGGCCCAAGACTAGTTAACCCTTGCAAAACTACAGCTACTTATTCAAAATGGCAAAATATGCTGTGTGTGCCCACTATGCCAGTGTATTTCATGCCCAAAACAGCGTTGGGCCAAACAAAATACAAGTGGGTGATATGTAAGTGACCACCCTCTGCTGATTTCATGTGTCAAATTTGTGGCCCAAGACTAGTTAACCCTTGCAAAACCACAGCTACTTATTCAAAATAGCAATTTATAAAATGGTGTTTATGCCCACTTTGCCAGTGTATTTCATGCCCAAAACAGCGTTGGGCCAAACAAAATACAAGTGGGTGATATGTAAGTGACCACCCTCTGCTGATTTCAGGGGTCAAATTTGTGGCCCAAGACTAGTTAACCCTTGCAAAACTACAGCTACTTATTCAAAATGGCAAAATATGGTGTGTGTGCCCACTTTGCCAGTGTATTTCATGCCCAAAACAGCATTGGGCCAGGCAAAATACAAGTGGGTCACATGCAAGTGACCACTCTCTGTTGATTTCAGGGGTAAAATTTGTGGCCCAAGACTAGTTAACCCTTGCAAAACTACAGCTACTTATTCAAAATAGCAATTTATAAAATGGTGTTTATGCCCACTTTGCCAGTGTATTTCATGCCCAAAACAGCATTGGGCCAAGCAAAATACAAGTGGGTGATATGTAAGTGACCACCCTCTGTTGATTTCAGGGGTAAAATTTGTGGCCCAAGACTAGTTAACCCTTGCAAAACTACAGCTACTTATTCAAAATGGCAAAATATGGTGTGTGTGCCCATTTTGCCAGTGTATTTCATGCCCAAAACAGCGTTGGGCCAAACAAAATACAAGTGGGTGATATGTAAGTGACCACCCTCTGCTGATTTCAGGGGTCAAATTTGTGGCCCAAGACTAGTTAACCCTTGCAAAACTACAGCTACTTATTCAAAATGGCAAAATATGCTGTGTGTGCCCACTATGCCAGTGTATTTCATGCCCAAAACAGCGTTGGGCCAAACAAAATACAAGTGGGTGATATGTAAGTGACCACCCTCTGCTGATTTCATGTGTCAAATTTGTGGCCCAAGACTAGTTAACCCTTGCAAAACCACAGCTACTTATTCAAAATAGCAATTTATAAAATGGTGTTTATGCCCACTTTGCCAGTGTATTTCATGCCCAAAACAGCGTTGGGCCAAACAAAATACAAGTGGGTGATATGTAAGTGACCACCCTCTGCTGATTTCAGGGGTCAAATTTGTGGCCCAAGACTAGTTAACCCTTGCAAAACTACAGCTACTTATTCAAAATGGCAAAATATGGTGTGTGTGCCCACTTTGCCAGTGTATTTCATGCCCAAAACAGCATTGGGCCAGGCAAAATACAAGTGGGTCACATGCAAGTGACCACTCTCTGTTGATTTCAGGGGTAAAATTTGTGGCCCAAGACTAGTTAACCCTTGCAAAACTACAGCTACTTATTCAAAATAGCAATTTATAAAATGGTGTTTATGCCCACTTTGCCAGTGTATTTCATGCCCAAAACAGCATTGGGCCAAGCAAAATACAAGTGGGTGATATGTAAGTGACCACCCTCTGTTGATTTCAGGGGTAAAATTTGTGGCCCAAGACTAGTTAACCCTTGCAAAACTACAGCTACTTATTCAAAATGGCAAAATATGGTGTGTGTGCCCATTTTGCCAGTGTATTTCATGCCCAAAACAGCGTTGGGCCAAACAAAATACAAGTGGGTGATATGTAAGTGACCACCCTCTGCTGATTTCAGGGGTCAAATTTGTGGCCCAAGACTAGTTAACCCTTGCAAAACTACAGCTACTTATTCAAAATGGCAAAATATGCTGTGTGTGCCCACTTTGCCAGTGTATTTCATGCCCAAAACAGCGTTGGGCCAAACAAAATACAAGTGGGTGATATGTAAGTGACCACCCTCTGCTGATTTCATGTGTCAAATTTGTGGCCCAAGACTAGTTAACCCTTGCAAAACCACAGCTACTTATTTAAAATAGCAATTTATAAAATGGTGTTTATGCCCACTTTGCCAGTGTATTTCATGCCCAAAACAGCATTGGGCCAAACAAAATACAAGTGGGTGATATGTAAGTGACCACCCTCTGCTGATTTCAGGGGTCAAATTTGTGGCCCAAGACTAGTTAACCCTTGCAAAACTACAGCTACTTATTCAAAATGGCAAAATATGGTGTGTGTGCCCATTTTGCCAGTGTATTTCATGCCCAAAACAGCGTTGGGCCAAACAAAATACAAGTGGGTGATATGTAAGTGACCACCCTCTGCTGATTTCAGGGGTCAAATTTGTGGCCCAAGACTAGTTAACCCTTGCAAAACTACAGCTACTTATTCAAAATGGCAAAATATGCTGTGTGTGCCCACTTTGCCAGTGTATTTCATGCCCAAAACAGCGTTGGGCCAAACAAAATACAAGTG